>NC_091166.1:6971527-7049027 GCF_040958095.1 Procambarus clarkii
CATACATCCTATCCTTACTGACATAGCTAAATAACATGTCCCTACCCTACCATCAAAGACTAGCTATTAAACTCTCTTGACTCTTCACTAGCCAAGTCCATGTGTCCTCTAGAGCCGGCCACACCGTGCTCAAACAAACATTAAAGTTATATCATCAGACTGAGCTTTCAGTCGTCCGGGAGCGTACTACGGAACTATCAGGTACACATCCGTGTACTGACCACTCCCCACTCAATGTCAACCTTGACATGCTAAGGAACACACCTAACGTTTATTACATGTATCTAAAAATATAAAAAAAAATTCCTATACTATATCACAGGTTTCAGCTGACTGTACAGCCAAGTGTTCTCACTCACTAGAAGTGTCAATGTTTATATTGGTCCGCCTCTCCTGTGTTCAAACATTCTGCAAAAAAATAGCACAACATAATTTTCCATAACCGTTTGTTCTGGGCTGAGACAATTACACAGGGGCTTCGATTTTGATTACTGACCAATTTATAGAGTAAAATTCATATATTATACCAGAATTATTATTTTAAATCTGTTTTTAAACATTTAAAAAATATTGTGATTCTAACTCTGTTTTTCAACATTTAAACAAAAGTGTCCAGATGTTCTTTACACAGATGTTCAGAGCCACTTTGTTGTTTGTATCCATTGTTCATATTGAGTAAACGAGAAAAAAAAATCGCTGCTGCTGGATGCTGAATGTAGTCGCTAACGATGACGATGTCGATCTTGCTTCTTCCCATGTGTAGACATCAATACCTGGTCCTCTTGTACTCCCATCCGGTACTCCTGAATGACGACAGAGTGTAGTAGAGCTGAGTGCCAAGTGACAGCTGTAGAATACTGTTACTTCGGCCATTAATCTTGCTCTCGACAGTCCACACGCCTTCATATCAATCACAGTTCACACGGCAGTCTTGGTGTTAAACTTGACGTCGCAGATGACCACAGCAGAGCAGGACTGGATGTGCCAACGGTGTCTCTTAGCAGGAGTGGTGTCAGAAGGTCGTAGAGGCGGGTTGCTTGTTTGCAGAACAGGTGAATCTCGTCTTCCATCATTGCTCACGTCATCTCAGGCGTTTCTTGATGTCACCAGGTTACTAGGCCGTAAACACCAACTGTGTATACCCTCGTACCGCCGACTTTAGGCCAAAGGAGACAATTTTGCGACCTTCTATTGGCGAGTCCCGGTACTCTGTAGGGAAACCGTGCCTTCCACCTGTGACCGCCTTACTTCCGCTTTCTTGTTACTTCAGATGACGTAATCATTAATCTTCCGGCGAAATTCTTGAGTACTGCTACGTGCTTTCCATTTCTTGACCTCTCCTCCAACACTGCTGGAATGGCTGCAGTCTTGATGACGCAGCAGATGGATAGTGGTGATCTCGAGACAGCTACCCCGGCGTTGTATGGCACCTCCGGTGACTGCTATAATGTGGACAGCTCGCTGGCCCTGACAACCTCGTTAGTGACGTGAGGCGTCGGCCGGGTGACTCTTGGACAGTCACTTATCCCCAAAGTAACTGCTGTATGGGTTACTGGGTCTGGTGGGGGGGAGGGCTTTGTGTAACGTGCCTCCCCCCTCGGTCTTTACAGACAAGGGTTCACGTGTGGCTGGAACAACTGGGTCGGTGTACCAATCAGACCTGGGAACAGACAGACACAACACAGCGGAAGCATAGATATACTCTGGGTTTGGTGGAGGTGGAACCCCAGAGCACGGTAAAAGTTGCTACCTGAGTCAAGTATAGACATAGTACATCTCATTGCCTTTACAGGAAAATCTAATGAATACTAAATTATACTAACCAAGGAAGTTACTTTACTGTATAGCGCGAGATCTCGTCACCATAGGGTGGCGAGACTGCACCTGACTACTGATGAGCGATGACAGAGGGTCATCCTCATCTTCTGACTCGTCGGTGAAGCCATGAGTCAGCACTGCTGAGTCAGGAACTAGATCCGCTGAAGGCAGTTCTAATTCCTCTCTAGCATGATAATGTTTCAATTTATTCACGTGAATTGTCCTTTCCACCTGGTCCTCGAACACTCCTTTTATAACAAGATTAACTGGCCCCGCCCTTTTGATTACTCTATATGGTCCTCGCCACCTCGGAGCTAGTTTCCTGCTCTGATTGGCGGGCGCAGCCTCATTCACTCTCAATACGAGGCTTCCTTCCTTCAACTCAAGAGGGCGCACTTTCTTGTCATAAAAATGAGCATACCGAGTCCGTGCCTTCTTGGACGCTTCAGCTGCAATATTCCATGCATTTCTCATTTTACCCAGGGCCTCTGAAGGATAGTCCTCCCCGTATGCAACATTATGTCTGTTAAGCAGACCTGACGGGAAATTGCATGAATTACCAGTAAACAAATGAAGTGGTTGGGTGTTAATTGATTGGTGGATGGCAGTATTCAAGGCGAACTGAACATAGGGTAGGTGTTCATCCCAGGTGTTTGCATCATGTTCAGCAAGGATTGCAAGCATATCCTTGACTGAACGATTAGTCCGTTCCGTCATTCCGTTTGCTTGTGGGTGGTAGGCTGTTGTAAAAGCCGAAGTTGTCTCTAAAATCTTACAAACTTCTCTAAATATATTCCCATTGAATTCTTGACCCCGGTCAGAGACTAAAACTTTAGGAGGTCCGAATACAGTAACGAACCTACGCAAGAACGCATCTGCAACCGTACGAGAATCCTTCTGAGGTAATGCAACTAGTGTAGTGTATCTAGACAGATGGTCAACTAGCACCAACACATATCTGTTACCTGAATGACTGTGGTGTAAATCAATCAGATCGGCCCCCACACGATCTAACGGTTCACGAATTTCAGGAAATTCCTGAAGTGGGGCTTGTACCTTAAGGGTGCCTTTCCTCCTCTGGCAACGAGGGCACGACTTCACGAAATTGATTACCTCAGAAAGTAATCCTGGAAAATAAAATAGAGACTTTGCTTTTAAGTGCGTTTTAAAGATCCCTGGATGCCCTGCAATTTTTGAAGCATGCGCAAGCTTTAACGCTGATGACCGCAACGCGTCCGGAATAACTAGCTGAAATACTGCCCTATCATTCTGGCTATTAACATAATACAGGACGCCCTGTTTCATTTCAAAATCATGAATAGGTAAATTCTTTTTCTTTTTCGGGTATTTTCCTCCCTCTAAATACTCAATAATCTCTTTCCATCTCGGCTCGTTCATCTGGTATTCTCTCATTTTATCCGATGGAATGGTTTCAATATTTTCATTAATCTGTACTGCCGCTATATTTCTACTTAGCGTATCTGGCACAACATGTGCTGGACCAGGCTTGTACAAGATCTGGAATGAGTGGGCCGAAAGTTCGTGAGACCAGCGTGACATTCGTGGGCATTTCGTTCGCTTTTTAAATATGTGTGTTAATGCTCGATGGTCTGTGTAGATTACAAAATGCCGCTGAAATAGGTAAGGCTCGAAATACCTAACTGATTCTACTACTGCCAGTGCCTCCCGATCCGTAGCTGAATAACGAACTTCAGGTCCTTTGACCTTCCTACTGAAATAGGCTACTGGATGGGGTAAATTATCTGCGTCTCGCTGAATTAAGCACCCGCCAATAGCAATACCGCTGGCGTCAGTGTGCACCTCCCACTCTTTCTCAAAATCAGGAATAGCCAAAACCGGTGTCGTGATTAGTTGGTCTTTCAGTTTGCGATAGGCCTCGTCATGTTCTGATTTCCACACAAACTTCGCATTTTTCTTTGTCAGATCAGTCAGGGGTGCTGAAATGCCAGCGAAACCTTCAATATGACGACGAAAATATCCGGCCGCCCCCAAAAACCTACGCACGTCCTTTGCTGTCCTTGGAGTAGGCATGTCAGCAATGGCGCGGCAAGAATCTGGGTCAGGTCGGATACCGTCTGGGCACACCTGGAACCCCAGAAATTTGAATTTCTGAGCCGCCAAGGTGCACTTCTGAACATTCAGCCTGAAACCTGCCTGATCTAACAACTTCAAAGTCTCAGTCAAGTCCTGTAGGTGTTCCTCAAACGTCCTGGAATATATCACAACATCATCCAGGTACGCTAAAGAATGCCTACCCAGTACCGGACTAAGGATAAAGTTGATGGCCCTCTGAAACGACGAAGGCGCTGTCTTCAAACCAAACGGCATCCTACGGAATTGATAAGTGTGCCTACCATCCGAGAATGCTGTTTTTTCCCTATCCTGTTCTGCCACCGGAATCGCCCAATACGCCGATTTTGCGTCAAGAGTTGAGAAATACTTAGCAGCACCAAATTGATCTATTATCTCCTGTATTCGGGGCAACGGATACACATCACCCTTAGTTAGTTCGTTCACCTTCCGGTAGTCAACACAGAAACGATAACTACCGTCCGGTTTCCGAACTAGCACAACAGGAGAGAGCCACGGTGACGTACTAGGCTCTATCACGCCCTGTCTCAACATTTTCTGGCACTCCTCCCTGATAATGTTCTTTGCCTGTTCCGGCAACCTCCACTGTCTCGTGTACACAGGCAAATGGTCACCAGTTGGAATGGTGTGCTCGATCTTGTCAAGGAGACCAATCTGGTCATCCTCTGTCGCAAACAATTTCGGGAATTTTCGTAAAACTCCTCTCAGTGCCTTCCTATCCGCCTGTGCAACATGTTGCAAATCAAGTGCTGAAATTAATTTTTCCACTTCCTCTACATTCTGTGCAACATTTCTCGTTTCGTATTGTACTTTGGATGGTGTTTTAGTGTTCAACATGTTCAGTGCACTACATTGTGCAGTGACGGCTGGCGTCTCAGCTGACTCATGGTGAAAGATTTCTGTGTCCTCCACCATGGTTCCCTGAGATACCCTATCACCTGCCCTGAAGCGAAAAGTCTTATGTGAAAGATTGACAACTGGAATGAGTGCACCTTTATCGAGCACTACAACTAAGTGATGAGGAATTAATAAACTATCACATCTCCCAGCCACCTGAAGGGTGGTACCTGGTTGTATGTGACGTCCCACGGCTACTTTAATAAATTTAACAGAATGTGGTGGGCAACTCTGTTTGGTCAATGCATGCAAGGCGCATGACCTCTTAACTGTGTCTGGAAGAGACTTAAAAATCAATTTTGGAAAGTGCGCATTATATTTCAGCTTCCGTTTAATTGAAGCTACAACTGGGGGATGGTCGATCATCTCCACTGGGTAGGAAGTCTGTCCCAACTGCAACCTGCAGTTCCTAGCCCCTTTTTGAGCAGACAAGGAATAATCAAATCGCGACAGAAAATCAGTTCCCATTAAGATGTGACCAGGAAAATCAAGGTTCTCTACGATCGTACATGTGTGAGGCTGCAATTCCCCATCAATCTCAAAATTAACTGTACTCACAATTGCAGCCTCACAACCTACGATCTCAATCTTTTCCCCATTGACTGCTGTTAATGTCTTTGCGCAACGTTGAAGACGTGCATACTTAAAATTGCTGAAGGCTGACTTTTTAATTACCGTTGCCTGGCTTCCTGTATCAACAAAAGCTGTCAATCTCACACCTTCCACTTTCACCTCAAAAGTAGGCCGACCATCACTAGGAGCCTGCTTTCATGCTTTCGTAGGAGTGACTTCACAGTCCCTCTGTATATGCCCGCGCTTCCAGCAGGAGTAACACCTCCGCGGATCTCTGTTGTTACCCCGCGCAGGGTGGCTCGAATTTGCAGCTGAGGGCTGCTTCCCGCCTGATGAACCCGCGCCACAGTTCCTCGGCTTGGCTCCCTCGCCTTTACTTAACGCCTCTACGTATGGCGACAACTGAGTGCCCGGCGTCTCCGTGCGCATCTGCCTGTCTAAGGCTGTGGCGGCCTGGGGTTGGGGTTGAGGTATGGTGTGGGTGGCCTGGGGTTGGGGTGTGGATGGAGGTTGGGGTTGAGGTATGGTGTGGGTGGCCTCGGGTTGGGGTGTGGATTGAGGTTGGGGTTGAGGTATGGTGTGGGTGGCCTGGGGTTGGGGTGCGGATTGGGGTTGGGGTTGAGGTATGGTGTGGGTGGCCTCGGGTTGGGGTGTGGATGGAGGTTGGGGTGGGTATGGGGTGGCCTGGGGCTGGAATGGGTATGGGTATGGGTATGGGGTGGCCTGGGGTTGGAATGGGTATGGGTATGGGGTGGCCTGGGGTTGGAATGGGTATGGGTATGGGGTGGCCTGGGGTTGGAATGGGTATGGAGTGGCCTGGGGTTGGGGGAAGGGTTGGTATGGGAACTGAGGATGGGGTTGGTATGGGAATTGAGGATGGGGTTGGTATGGGAATTGAGGATGGGGTTGGGGTTGTTGTAGTGACGGATGAGGTGTACCTAGGTGGTCCCCAGTGGTGTCGGAAGAGGTGCTGTCCTCTACACTTCCACTTCCACTCCCACTGGTCCCTACTGACTGGTCATTATCTGGGTTAAACATTTTCTGTGATTCCTGGTGTGCCACGTCTCTTCTAAACTACCCTTTAGTACACCCTCGACCCGGACTCACTACAACCGTGATCTTATACAAAATAAAAAAAATCACAACTCTATTCTAAGAGAAAACTACTAAATTCCCAAAATAGGAAATACAACGATTTATCGAGAGAATCGCTGAAGTGAATCCAATGAATGAGTGTCTGCCCCACACTCGTGTCTGACCGTGAAATATCCCGCAGTTCTATTGCTGAAACCTAAGTCCTTTACGTTAAAAAAATTAAAGAATCTAATTTATATAAAACAATTTAAATGATAACGCAACTAACGCGCAGCACTCGTGATGGATTAATAAAGAATATTTACTGTACTCTAAACGCGCTTGAAGTGAGCAGCGTGGCCACTGATGACTGATGGAGCGGGACCAGCTGCGCTGAAAAAACTAAGTCCCGCGCTTTTTCGCTTAAACGCTGAAAAATCAAAATTTTTGTTCTGAAGGAAAATAACTAGTTTTACGTTAATAAACCGCTCTAACAATTGATATAGACACCCAGGACATATATTTGCTTACCAAAAATTGAATTTTTATCAAAAACTGCGTTTTTACTCAATTGCTGGACTCTGCCAATTTTCCTGACTCCGAGGGAAAAATATTCTATCACCCCAAATATCACAAAACTCCTTTAATTCACAAAAATTTGGGTTTCTCGTTTCCAGATATAAATAAGTTATTATTTAATACTGACGTTGTATACAGAACAATACTGACACATCGGGCGGTTTCAACACTCACTAATTCGAATTTTCGTCAAAATCCGAGATTTTCACTTCAAATGGACTCTGACAAAATTACAACACGATTTTCTCGAAAAATAACTAAATTCGGCAAAAATGTAATTATTACTGTTTAATGTTTTACGAACAGAATTACGTCCCTTGCGCGCACTAGAGAGTAATACTGACCCTAGGATATACACGAAACCTGAAAATTAGAATTTCCGCCAAAAAGTCAGATTCTAGCCCAAGCTGGACTTAGAAAAATTTTTCACCTACGTTTCTACTCAAAACAGAATTCTAAGTCTACAAACACAATTTTACCGTCTTACTGGTAACAACTAGAAAATATCATCCGCATCGACTGGGGAATCCTAATGACGCCCAGAACATACACGTGACCCACGAATACAAATTAATTACAGTTAACGACTTTCCGACATCGACTTAGCCGAAAACTTATCCCAAAATACTTAGAAATATTCCACGGACAAATAACATTTACAAGCAACTTTACTATCCCTTAAACTCCTTCACTTACTATAGTGACCGACCAATAGCCGTAAGTCCAGAGGATTAACTACACTCTAGTAACAACACCTCTGACTTAGACTAATACAACAGGGAATTGCAAAACTTAATGTACGCACTTAGCCTAATATGCAAGAAAATGCTAAACACTTTGATAAAAAAAAAAAAAAAAATTTTAACCGGGGATTGAATGTAAGGGAAAAAAAATTAATCTCTAGAACAACGAAAATAAACGGAAATTACTTTATAAATTGAAGTATACTTAATTCAAAAATGCACTCGACTTAATCTTATAATTGTTCCTACCGGCTCGCCGTACCACACCTAGCCTAGAGGCCACACCATCTAGGTTCCAACAGAGCGACACGCAGCTTTCAGCAACAATTATGACTAGGGACGACTCAACCTCCACTAAGTGTGCGATCACTTAGTTGTTGAATCGCTGCTAGGTAGGTTACTAGTCCGTCCCTCGGAGGCCGCAACGCCCTTCACGGATTACGTTTTTCCTAGCGTTTTGGGTCGTCTAATAACGCCCTCGGACTATCTACTGGCGTCCCACAGATATATCCGCCCCCGACAGCCCTCAAGGAACTGCTGTTGAGAGTATGGCGGCTCCCAACACCTCTGAATTAATTGCAATGGGTCGAGTATGGTACCCAGTCCAATCAACTCGGAGCGGTCTCCTTTTCAATAAATCTAATTTTAACAGCCTAATCTTACTAACTAAACCTTAATCATATCAACCCGCATGACCCAAGATTCGCCAATCCCCACTCAAACGCACTTTTGTGGGGCGCACTGCTAATCCTGGCCCGCGGCTGTCTCCTTAGCATCCGCGCACGTGTTCGAACGGCTAGACGCGTGAGCCTTTCAACAATTTCAAACAAAATTGTTGAAACCACCGCTGTGCACCATTGTAACACGGGTTAGGGTTCCTCTCTCTACTTCACTTTCCTTCTACTCCCTCTACCCGTATTCTTACTTTTCATTCTCTACCAAGGGACTCCAAAACGTTTACCAAAGCCAACTCCACGCCACGTGGTCCTAAGACGATTGACCGCCTTAGGATTCTACACCCAGTATGACGTGACCTAGGCTTTGAGCAAAACCCTAGAGTCGCCTCTACGCTGCCACCACCAGACCAGCAACACAGAGCAATGATCGAGGTCTGGATCGATCACGCTAATTAATCAACCTTGGGGCTTGATCCCCACTCGATGACCGTGGAAACTTAAGAGTGTGAAATTAATTACACGGGAATGATTCGATGTTAGAATCGATGTTAGAATCAGCGCCCAATCCAACTCTACCTTGTGTGGACCACGTGACCAGGACAAGTTTACACATAAAACACATGGAAATAATAAAATGCAAAATATTAACAAATTTAATTTATTAAAAGAAAAACTAAAACAAAATCTAAATATGTTCACTCCCTGTCACTTTAACACTCCCTACTTGACCTGAATGGCAATGAAGACTATTCTATAAATAACCATAGCAACTATACCTCTATGTTTTACCAGCTAAAGATGTTGGGCTGGTCTTGGGGAGAGGTAAGATGTTTGACCTCTCCCAGCTGCTCTGCAGATCACACTGATCTCTCCTCGTCTGATCTAGCCCAGACTAGAACATTGTATTGTTCCGCATCGCTTACCCAGTTACTTTAGCAAGGTTAAGTTATAACAATTAACCTCTGTTGTACTTAATTGATCCAGACTGGTTGAATTATTTTACTGAAATTAAATTACACAAACATCTAACGGCATAGCTGTTCCCGATCCCCCAAAATGGTTAATTGAACTTTGAGAAATAGTAGACCTGTCAACCCTGCTGACCTATGACCGCCGGTCACTCCGCCTTACAAGTTAGATCTGATTCGTGACGTCACTGATGGTGACTTAAACTCAATAATTAGAATCCTCTTGATGTTGTACCCAGTACTATTATACAATACAATTTTAATACAAAATGATTAAAGGCTAATTTCTCTAAATTACTGAATACTATAGGATGATTCATTATACGCAGCTATGAACAAAGCGTCGGTTATTTCCACAGCGAATTCCCCTGGGGTCCTGGTTCCCAGGTCACCATGCGGGCTCAGCTTCCCATTCTCTTTTGTCGATAAACCACTCTGGATAATTCTTACAACAGCCTAGTTTGTTACAACGCAAAGCGTTTCGGGCAGGAAAAAACACTAATGACTAAAGCTTAAAACTAATGGGTAAAAAGAAAAAAATGCGTTGAGTACAAATAAAAATAGAGGTAAAAGAGGGGGGAACATTGTTGAAAAAGCAGCACAAATACAATTACAAATTATTACAGAAAATTACATTCAAACAGCGTTGATTTGAAAACAAAAAAAAAACAAAAAACATACATGGGTTGACAATAGAGGGGTAAGGTAGGTTACAGGGAATTTATTAGGTATAGCTTCGTTTTTAACTTAAACTGGTTGAGAGAGGTACAGTCTTTAACATGGTTGGGAAGGTCAATCTAGTCAAGGATAAGACTAAACTGGAAAAGGTTCAAAGGTTTGCCACCAGACTAGTACCCGACCTGAGAGGTATGAGCTACGAGGAGAGACTAGGGGAATTAAACCTCATTTCGCTGGAAGACAGAAGAGTTAGGGGGGACATGATCACCACATTCAAGATTCTGAAGGGAATTGATAGGGTAGATAAAGACAGGCTATTTAACACAAGGGGTCACAGGTGGAAACTGAGTGCCCAAATGAGCCACAGAGATATTAGAAAGAACTTTTTTAGTGTCAGAGTGGTTGACAAATGGAATGCATTAGGAAGTGATGTGGTGGAGGCTGACTCCATACACAGTTTCAAGTGTAGATATGATAGAGCCCAATAGGCTCAGGAATCTGTACACCTGTTGATTGATGGTTGAGAGGCGGGACCAAAAAGCCAGAGATCAACCCCCGCAAACACAACTAGGTGAGTACACACACACACACCCCTACCTACCTACCTGGCTGATGGGGTTCTGGGAGTTCTTCTACTCTCCAAGCCCTACCCGAGGCCAGACTTGACTTGTGAGAGTTTGGTCCACCAGGCTGTTGCTTGGAGCGGCCCGCAGGCCCACATACCCACCACAGCCCGGTTGGTCCGGCACTCCTTGAAGGAAACAATCTAGTTTCCTCTTGAAGATGTCCACGGTTGTTCCTGTAATATTTCTGATGCTCGCTGGTAGGACGTTGAACAACCGTGGACCTCTGATGTTCATACAGTGTTCTCTGATTGTGACCATGGCACCTCTGCTCTTCACTGGTTCTATTCTGCATTTTCTTCCATGTCGTTCACTCCAGTACGTTGTTATTTTACTGTGCAGATTTGGGACCTGTCCCTCCAGTATTTTCCATGTGTATATTATTTGGTATCTCTCTCGTCTCCTTTCTAGTGAGTACATTTGGAGAGCTTTGAGATCATCCCAATAATTTAGGTGCTTTATCTCGTCTATATGCGTGCCGTATATGTTCTCTGTATTCCCTCAATTTCAGCAATCTCTCCTGCTCTGAAGGGGAAAGTGAGTACTGAGCAGTACTCAAGGGAGTTATATATTGGGAGTTCATAACCTCATATCATAACAGGTGGGGATTATTTCTTAGTTCTTTCTCACCCAACTTGGGAGTGTCAACAAGAATCACTGCTGTCGTTGCTGAGCAGCAATATGAGCCCAGAGGTCCACTTTGGATAGTCGTTGTCCCTGTGAGGCTTTGGGCACCCCCAGCTCCACTGGTTCCTCCCCTCAACTGTGAAGGAAAGAAAGCTCTGCTTCTGGCACTTCACTGATGCCAGTAACACCCAGAGAGTCACCTGGTGAGGCCTCACATCAACCATACGTGCACCAACCATACCAGATTGAAGAAATGCAATTTATTTATTTATGTACAAGTATTTATTGTACAATTATTATTATTATTTACAAGTATTGGGTTTATAAGAATACATAGCAATGATGTTTTTACATTCTTGTAAAGCCTTGTAAATTAGAACAGAAAGTCATTCAAGAGAAAAAGAACACTCCAAAATATTTCAAGTATGTGAAATCGTAATAAAAATCTCCTCCAGTATTGGACCTATTATTATAAACAAAGGTTCATGCACAGAGGACGACAAAGAAATTAGCGTAAGCCTAAAAAATCAGTACGAGGGCATATTTAGCAATCCTCACCAATACTAATTTGATTCACAGTGAGTAATCACACTAACAACCTATGTGTTTGGTAGTCCAATGCACACACCTCAGACAATCAGGCCACAACATGGAAAAGGATTGCAACCTGCAGTTCTGTAGAACACACGAGGGTTTCCTGAGGCACTGAAGCCTGACCAGGATTTTCACACCATCCCCCCATGCACTCTAGTGGATTTTCACACAATCCCCCCATGCACTCTGGTGGATTTTCACACAATCCCCCATGCACTCTAGGGAGATTTTCACACAATCCTCCCCCCCCCTCCCATGCACTCTGGGGATTTTCACACAATTCCCCATGCACTCTAGGGAGATTTTCACACAATCACCCCATGCACTCTCGCTGTCATCTAGGAATATACTACCTCTGATGCTCCTCTTTTAATACACAGAGTAATGACACTAACATGTGATTACCCCCCATGCACTTTGTCAGAGTGCGTTGGGGGGGAGGGAATGTGTGAAAATCCTGGTCCGGCTTCAGTAGAAGCCTCAGGAAACCCTCGTGTGTTCAGCAGAACTCCAGATTGCAGTCCCTTTCCATGTCGTGGCCTGATTGTCTGGGGTGTGTGCGTGGGAATACCCCACCACATAGGTTCGAATCCTCATCACTGCTCCTACGGATTTTCTCACTAATTTGATTCTTCCCATCCTGATTAGTATCTATATGTATTTAAGAAATAAGGATGGGCTTTAATTACTCTTCATTTACTTCCACACCTGCAGAGGTAGGAAATAAACTCCCAAGTCAAAAAATAGAACATACAAATAAGTGATGATGGCAAATAATGATATTAACTGAGGCTGGACCCACAACCCCTCAGTGTACTCTTCTTGAACTCTCATCAACGTCATGTCACAAACATGCTGTTAATTGTCTTATATCACATGTGACTGTCTCCTCTGTAATTGAAGTGAACCTCTGGTCAAAACTGTACATACATCTAATGTGTTCATGTGCTCAATAACTTCACGACATAACCTTCCCTTCCTGGACAAAAATAAATCAACATATGGTCAAACACTCCACATAATGGACAACAATAAATGGGTACACTAACTTGCACATATATGTCTAATATTGGAAAGTCCCTTGACGATTGTTCATCAGTAACATTCCCTGAGGTAATTAAGATCAGCCATTCTCGACACCAAGACAAAAGAATATTACATGCATGGAAAGGTATGAGCAGTTGGTCATAGGAGACACTGCTAACGACCCGTTGTTGAGTGCCTTAAACACTCCACTGGGATGTTGGGACAATGTTTACACTGATGCATCTGGCAGCGTGGCGCCTCCCTTGCTGGCTGAGACCCAGTAACAGTCTGGGCTTCACACTGTCCTCCAAATATATCAACCCAGCCTCTTGTTTACACTGGGATGTTGGGTGTGACGGACCTCGGCGCCATCTACGATCCAGGTGCCGAACTATAGCAGTTGACCCTCCTGTTAATTGTAGGTTCCCATCTTATAGTCGGCTGAGCTGGAAGGTGACGACCAACCAGGGACAGGCAATGGAAGGCAGTGAAGCCAGGAGAGTGGAAGAGTGCTTAGGTCGACCTGAGGTGCTGGCTAGTGTGACGCTGTGGCCTTTACTTCTGGAGGGGCTAGCCAGTTGGGCTAGTTGAGGGCGTTGGACTTCACTCCTGGAGATGCTAGCCAATAGGGCTAGTTGAGTGCTGTTGTTGGGTACTGTGGACTTCACTATTGGAAGGTGCTAGCCAGTGGGGCTAGGTGAGCGCTTTGGACATTGACGGATGAGCGTAGTAGCGAGTGCGCTACAGAGGGGGAGCATTTGAAGACGGCTCCATAACGGCAGATAGCGTAAGGGCTAGTGGTGCCTTGAAGACCTCGTCAGAGGCATATAGTGTCCTTTCTCACTTTCAACGGGCTCACTTTCCAGCCCGTTGTTGTCGTGAGGAGGCTTGGTGGGCTGCTGTCAGTGTGATGGTCCATGGGACAGCATTTCTTCTGTACTTTTGAAGTCTTATGGTCCTCCCCCCCCCCCCCCCACCTACCTTTCCAGCCCGTTGTCATAGTGAGGGAGCTTGGTGGGCAGCTGCCAGGGTGTGATGCTTCATGGGACAGTCCTCTGCCGTCTTCACTAATTTTGCTGGATACTATTTCCTCTCCCTTATGTTTCATTTTGCCTTCCCCATCTCCTTTCTAATTGTCATTTCCCGCTGACCTTTTGCCATTCTTGAATATTCTTTCGAACATCTTCTGTTTTGACGCCCGGATGTTTGGGAAGGCACACTTTCACCCGTAGAACTATGGTACCCGACGTTGTGAGGGAGGGGACGCTTTTATTGTCAATCCTCGCCTTCGTTGCTCAACCCAATTTCGATGGACTGAAGGTTCTTCAGGTGACGATTGCGGGGTGTATACTCATGATACACCCCTGGGGAGCCCCATCTTGTTGGGTGTTCTATCCTCCTAATTGTGGCTCCATGAAGGGTATGGGGGCTTATTCTTGAATGAAATTATTACCTGCTCATTGTTATGCCACTGAATGATCCTCTTATAACTTCCCAGGCGTGTGGAGTGGGCGACCAAGCCCCTAAGTCGGACTGTGTTGGAAGACTGGGCTATGTAGCCCCTGCTACATTGGGCTCAAACCTAGCAACTCATTTGACCCTCCTAACTACACCCTTCCGGTCCCCCCCACCCTCCCCACCTCTTTGGTAGGGTTGAGTCCCAAAACCCAAGGGATGACCACCTCATCACCTGGAGTGGCTCCTTCTCTCATTGTGACAACTGGGCCATTTACCGCTCCACTTACTGGGGGTGCTTGGGGCCAACCCCCCACAGTTGTACTCGCATGATTCCTTCCAGTGCTAATATGTTCCACGCCTTGTTTGGTCCCGCTACATGGACTAAATACTTTGATCTCAACCATCTGGATTCTACACGGCATGATGATTTCTTCCTCCTTAAACAGCTCGTTCTTTCAGGGGGATACCTCTGTTACTTTTAACCCCACTCGTTCTGGTACACGTGTCATTGCTGCTCCTTCTCAAGAAGCAGCTGCCGGCTTAGTCGCATTGTTCAACATTGGGAAGACCCCTGTTAGGATCTCCAAAAATACCTGGTTAAATGTCTGTATTGGCACTATAATCTGTCCACACCATATTGCGAATGGTGTTCGGGAACTAAAAGACTGCCACGAAGATATTAAACATATCCTTGAAGCCTAAGGCCATTCTGTCCTCCAGGTTGATACGGTCACTTGGCCCCCACGTGGATGTCGTCATCAGCCTCTTCGAGTTGTGAAGATCACTTTTGATAGTAGGTCCCTTCCGCCTTCTATAATTCTTGCTGGTGCCAAATGCTCCGTTCAGGAGTACATTCCCTCTCCTGTAATTTACAATAGGTGCTGGAACTTTGGGCTTGGTACCCTCAAATCCACAAGTGCAGTGTCACAAGGCTCAGATGACATTATGAGATGCTGCATCATCTCCCTCCATGTGCATTTCAGTATTTACTGTATCTATAACCGTATTTGGGGAGTCGGCGTCAGTCCCTGAGGACCGGCTCGAGGCACTTGTTCTTCCTATTCGGAAACCAATGTCTCTAAGGATTTTCCCTAACGACTTCCGCCCTACTGCCCTCACACGTTGCATCTGCAATCTCTTTGAACGTATGGTGAATGTCCGTCGGATGTGGTTCTTAGAGCACCAGTGGATCTTCCTTCTGCTACTTTGGCTCTGTGGCGACTTTTGGTAGTTGAGAATATTTTCTTCTGGATTTACTCCTTAATCTGTGAAAAACTACGGAGGTATTTGAACCTGTACAACAGGTAGAGCTGTGGCAGTTTTTGCTAGTGAGTCTGCCTTTTCATTATCATCTCTGCCAATGTGACTTGGTATCCAATTTAGGGTGATTGACAGCCCTAGATTATGGGCTTCTTTTCCTATATGTTGAATTTCTGTGAGGAGTTGTATATTATTTCTGTGTTGACTGGATAACAATGCCTGGAGTGAAGATTTAGAGTCGGTATGAATTATGATGACATCATGTAAATTATTCTCAATTTTATAGTTCATTGCCTCCTTCAGGGCATATAATTCTGTTTGCAATGTTGAGCACCCACTACTCATGCTCCAGTAAGCTTCATGGTTGGTAGTGTAAACTGCTGCCCCAGCAGAACCTCTTTCTTGATCAACTGATCCATCTGTGAAGATGTGAGTCGTTGTAGGTCTTGAGATGGTTTCCATTTGTTGTTCTATTACTTCTTTGAGCCTCTGCGAGTCACATGCTGATTTTTTAACTGGTAATCCTTCAATGATTATCTTTAGACTCTATTCTTCCCATGGAGGAGGCTGCCGAAAGTGTTGATATGGTCTATCTTCTCCTTTGTTTTTAATGTTCCATTTCAAGTCTACTTTCTCTAGAATCTTGACCAGATTATCCATCCATGAGCTTGTTCTATATTGAAGGTTTTTCTGAAGCGATCTGTGTATGCTGTCTTTGATTGACAGTCTGGTGGTGGTTCCAACAAGTTTTGTTGTTATGGCGGCTATCCTTTGTTTGATCCTGTTTTATAATGCGGGTAAGTTGGTTTCCATTCTTAGATTCTCTCTACGTGTCCATACAGGTGCTCCTAATATTGTTCTGAGAGCATCATTTTGAGACACTTCCAGTTTCCCCCATTGGTTATCACTGAGGGATGTAAGAGCAGGGGGCAGCATAGTCGATGTGTAACCTAACTGCTTGAACGTAGTACCATCCTAATGGCCCTTCCAAGTGTTATATATTCATACTGGCCTGGCGCTTTCACCTCATCATTTCCTTACCTTACCTTACATCCTCTTCTCATAAAGATTAATTTTCCTTCCCGACTTTCTCCTTCACACGCCTCAATTGTCAGTTGATGATGTATGATGAAGTGGATGAATGTATGACTGTTGAGTTCTTCATTAAGCAGGAAGAGTCGTGGCCAGACTGGGAGGTCGGACCCGGTGTTCACGCGGTCACCAGTTCCACCCTTCAGGCTGGTAATTTCTTTTTCCATATATTACAGAAATAACACTTTAGTTGGAATTATTCATTCCTATTTTTTCGTCTATTTAATCCTCTTTAATATTTTTAACTTTTATAGATCTATTCCTGCACATTTTACTTATCTATTTATCTCATTTAAATTAGTTCTTTAATGAACATGTATTTATTAACCCATTCACATTTTGTAGATATTTAATCACTTGTATTTATACACTTAACAATCTTTAATTACTATTAATTTGCGTATAATTTATTTATACTTTCCCATTTTATTTGTTTAATTATTTTCTATTTATCTATTTATATCAGTTAATTTTCCATCACATTTTATCTATCTTCTCAATCTCTTATCATTTGTAATTTACATATTAGCAATGAACAATTTATATGGTGCAAGAACACAACGTTTAACGCTTGATGGGAAAACGAGTTGAGTGTTGCATCACATTGCTAACGTCTTATGAGTGTTGAAACACAGGAATAACGTGTTGTGAGTGTTACAACACATAAATGACATTTTGTGAGTACTGCAACACAGGGGTGACATGTTGTGAGTGTTGCACCATGGAACAAAAGTGTTGTGAATAATGCAACGCAGAAATAAAGTATTATGAACGCTGCAACACAGTAATAATGTGTTGTGAGTGTTGCAGCGGACAGGAATAACGTGTTTTGAATGTTACGTGCAACGGACAGGAATGTTGCGTGCAATAACGTGTTGCGAGTGTTGCGACACAGAAATAATGGGGTTTGAATGATGCAAAACAGGGATTTTATGTGGTGAGTGTTGCACCATTCCAACACAGAAATAACGTGATGCTACTCTCACAGTATATTATTTTATGTTGCAACGTTCACAACAAATATGTTAGTCATGTGTTGCAACACTCACAACACATTATTTCTGTGTTGCAACAATAACAACTCACTCGTGTATTGCAACGCTCACAACACGCTATTCCGTTGTTGTTGTGAAGCTCACAACATGTGTGAATGTCTCAATATATGTTGTTTGTGTGCAAGTAGATTATCGTTCATAACTCCGTTCTCATTATAGATTCCTTTTCTCAAGCATCAATAGAGAAATATAATCAATAATATAATGACTCCCGTGAGATTGTGTTAGAAATATACCAATATTTCCTCTGTACACAAAAGGAATATACAAGTCTTTACCATAAATATTACCTTAATGCCTCAACTATTGACAGAATATTACCATAATTACCGTAGCTATTATTATAAATTGTTTGAAGTCTTCAATATAGAAAAATAACTTGAGGGACTTTTTTGTTAAAAGTTTAGGGCAAGAATTGGAATCTTATGAGTTTGAACACACTATGACGTCAAGTTCCATCGATCTGTTGCTTCTTTCTTTCTGCACTTGCGGCGAACTATAAGTAAAATAAAAATTAAACCCATAAACGCCAAATACACTCAACTTTATTTTTTCTAATGACGCAGATAAAATTCCTGCTATGTGATCATTACTAGAAAATTAAATTGAAGAGTAAAAAATCAGCTATAGTTTTTGATAATATTTAACACTGATAACTAGGGTGAGTACATCTAGGTGAGCACACCTAGGTAAGCACATGTAGGTGAGCACATCTAGGTGAGCACATCTAGGTGAGCACACCTAGGTAAGCACATGTAGGTGAGCACATCTAGGTGAGCACATCTAGGTGAGCACACCTAGGTAAGCACATGTAGGTGAGCACATCTAGGTGAGCACATCTAGGTGAGCACATCTAGGAAAGTACATCTAGGTAAGCACATCTAGGTGAGCACATCTAGGTGAGCACATCTAGGTGAGCACATCTAGGCGAGTACATCTAGGTGAGCACATCTAGGTGAGCACATCTAGGAAAGTACATCTAGGTAAGCACATCTAGGTGAGCACATCTAGGTGAGCACATCTAGGAAAGTACATCTAGGTGAGCACATCTAGGTGAGCACACCTAGGTGAGCACATTTAGGTGAGTACATCTAGGTGAGCACATCTAGGTGAGTACATCTAGGTGAGCACACCTAGGTGAGCACATCTAGGTGAGTACATCTAGGTGAGTACATCTAGGTGAGTACATCTAGGTGAGTACATCTAGGTGAGCACATCTAGGTGAGCACATCTAGGTGAGCACATCTGGGTGAGCACATCTAGGTGAGCACATCTAGGTGAGCACACCTAGGTGAGCACATTTAGGTGAGCACATCTGGGTGAGCACATCTAGGTGAGCACACCTAGGTGAGCACATCTAGGTGAGCACATCTGGGTGAGCACATCTAGGTGAGCACACCTAGGTGAGCACATCTAGGTGAGCACATCTAGGTGAGCACATCTAAGTGAGCACATCTAGGTGAGCACATCTAGGTGAGCACATCTAGGTGAGCACATCTAGGTGAGCGCACCTAGGTAAGCACATCTAGGTGAGCACATCTAGGTAAGCACATCTAGGTGAGCACATCTAGGTGAGCGCACCTAGGTAAGCACATCTAGGTGAGCGCACCTAGGTAAGCACATCTAGGTGAGCACATCAATGCCATTAAACAACCTGTCCCGAATTTTTATATTTATTAAGTACTAAGTGTATATACCTTGATATACCTTATAGAATTCCAGAGAACAACTGTGTAGAGTTTCCTTCGATTAAATATATTCAGATCCTTGATGTTTATAAAATATGTTTTTGTTTGATTCCGGAAGTGGAAGTGGTTGGGCAGCGTTCCTTCACTCCGTCCTCACATCCCAGCTCATCTTAATGACCCTTCCAAGTGATATATAAGCATACTGGCCTAGCACTTTCACCTCATAAGTACCTTGCCTTACCTTACATATTTTTCTTATAGTTTTTCCTCGTGGATTTTTGCTTCTCAGGCCTCAACTGTCAACTGATGATGTATGATGAAGTGAATGAACATATGAGTGTTGAGTTCTTCATTAGGCAGGAAGATTGCGATTGTTATAACGCAGAACAATGTGTTGTGAGTACTGCAACATACTAATAACATGTTATGGGTGTTATAGGTATATGTGCAACGTTACAACACAGGAATAACGTGTTGTGAGTTTTCACCAGTCAGGAATACCTTATTGCAACCACATAATTTCCATAATATCAGTGAGTGTTCCAAAATGTTTTTCTGTGTTACAACACTCACAACTCCTCATTTCTGTGTTACAACACTCACAACTCCTCATTTCTGTGTTACAACACTCACAAAACGCCATTCATATATGTTGCTAAACTCACAACATGTGCATATGCATTCGTGTATGCTAAATAAAAGAAAAATCTTAACCTAATGTATTCGTCATATATACTGATGTATACCTGTCTTCTCTAATCTTTCAACTGGGGTTCCTACCTTGCGATCATTACTAAAACAAACATGAACATTTCAAAAACAGCTTATGGTATCAGTAATACTTAAGTAATAAACAAGATGAAAGACTGATAATTAGAGTGAGAACAACTAAATGAGCACATGAAGGTACTCATCTATTTGTGCTTGCGGTAGTGTACAGGTGCCTGAGCCTATTGGGCTCTATCATATCTACACTTGAAACTGTGTATGGAGTCTGCCTCCACCACATTACTTCCTAATGCATTTCATTTGTCAACCACTCTGACACTAAATAATCACTACACACGACCGTGGTATGATATGTGATCACGTCTAGGTGAGCACATCTAGGTGATCATCTATGCCTATAAACAGTAAGTTTATAGGCATAGTTTATGTGCTCACCTAGATGTGCTCACCTAGATGTGCTCACCTAGATGTGTTCACTTAGATGTGCTCACCTAGATGTGCTCACCTTGATGTGCTCACCTGGATGTGCTCACATAGATGTGCTCACATAGATGTGTTCACCTTGATGTGCTCACCTAGATGTGCTTACCTAGATGTGTTCACCTAGATGTGCTCACCTAGATGTGCTCACCTTGATGTGCTCACCTGGATGTGCTCACATAGATGTGCTCACATAGATGTGTTCACCTTCATGTGCTCACCAGTAAGACACATGGTGGTGATGTACCATGGGAGAGTGGGCCTGTAAGACACATGGTGGTGATGTACCATGGGAGAGTGTGCCTGTAAGACACATGGTGGTGATGTACCATGGGAGAGTGTGCCTGTAAGACACAAGGTGGTGATGTACCATGGGAGAGTGTGCCTGTAAGACACATGGTGGTGATGTACCCTGGGAGAGTGTGCCTGTAAGACACATTGTGGTGATGTACCATGGGAGAGTGTGCCTGTAAGACACATAGACATTCACCTAAAAAGCTATGCATGCTATTGGGTGTCCAAGAATGTAATAACCCTTGTATACGAAAAAAAAGTAATATATAATATATTACTATATTATATCTTAATTATGTAAAATTTTATAATTCCTATTGTTTAGCTTTCTAAGTTTTCTCAAGCATTACATGGGTTACTGTGTGCAGGTGTTTAACATTAGGGCCATTACAGGGGTTACAGTGTGCAGGTGTTTAACATTAGGGCCATTACAGGGGTTACAGTGTGCAGGTGTTTAACATTAGGGTCATTACAGGGGTTACTGTGTGCAGGTGTTTAACATTGGGGCCATTACAGGGGTTATTGTGTGCAGGTGTTTAACATTAGGGTCATTACAGGGGTTACTGTGTGCAGGTGTTTAACATTGGGGGGGGGCAGGGTCCAGGCAGATTTCACATATAGCTGTAATTAGGTCAGTTTCAGTCTCATCTGTCCTGCACCTCGCAGTGTTCTACAATGTTAAAGATTTTTCTTTTAAACCATTTCATATATTAATGTGCCCCAGAGACATCATCTATAACTTTTGTTACTCCTCTGCATGAACCTTTTGTTTCTAATTTCACCCAAAAAATTATAAAACTTTTTCCTTGAAAGATTATCGGCTACTTTTGATCTCACAATATTATCTTTCTCTTTCTTGATGATATTGAGCCCTGTTGCCGCACCTGAGCTGGGGCCACCAACCGTCTCTGGGCCCCCCTGCTTCTTTACATAGGTTATGCCAAATGGTCTGGAGCACCCTGCAACTTTCCATAGAGTTTTCCAAAAGATCTGGAGCACCCTGCATCTTTCTGTAGGTTATGCCAAAAGGTAGATCTATTTTGAATTTCCCTAACATGATTATTCCAACCAGGCATACTACTTCTTTAATTGGTTATAAGATAAATGCTCTCTTCCCCTGCACTATCTAGCACTGAAACGACTGATGTGAAAAAGTCCTTGAGATTGTTCTGATGCAAATTGCACTGAATAATATTACAAGCAATTGCATCACTTGTGATTTGAGTATTGGTTAAGCAGGCATTTAAACTTATCCAGGTCAGCAAGAGTGGCCTTCCTACGTTTAGGTGTGTTCTAGGGAGGTTTATGTTATCTTTGGCAGCAGCAACTTGTGAGTGAGGTATATTGGAGGTGGCCATGGCAGGATGATACCAGGACAGGTTGTCATCACTGACAGCCTTATACTTAAAGGTGTGACCAGTTATATCATCAATAAGAAAATGATCAATATGAGACCTTCCATTCCTATCTCATGACATAAAGCTATAGTAATAGTAAATAAATCATTAATAGCAGGATTATGTAAATTTTCAGCATCCATGAATTCATTAAACAAATTTAAGTATACATCTTAGCGGGTAAAATCAGTGTTAAAAATCACCTACCACCCCATGAGTTCAGCATTATGATACAAATTAGTCAATTGATATATTCCTGATCATATATTTCCATACTCATCTACACAGTTGATATTGCTTGTGGAAACCATGCATATACACACACACACACACGTAATCAAATACTGCTGAGCACCTTTCAGGCCCCTGAGCAAAGGGGTCTGACATCTGAGTGGACAGCACATCGGATTCGTAGTCCTGAGGTTCCGGGTTCGATCCTTGGTGGAGACGAAAACAAATGGGCAGAGTTTTTTTCATCCTGATGAGTCTGTTCGCCTAGCAGTAAATATGTACCTGAGAGATAGACAGCAGCTGCAGGCTGCTTCCTTGGGATTGTGTAACAAAAAGGAGGCCTGGTCGAGGACCGGGCCGTGGGGGACGATAAGCCCCGAAATCATCTCCAGATAACTATAGGACACAAGTATAGCAGGAGTGAGCCCTGATACAATATTGACAACCTCAACTTTACATTGCATATGGTTATGCCCAGGATAGCAGCAGCACCATAGGGTCTTCCAGGACCTGACCAGTCAATAGACATGTCAATACTGGCAGTGGAAAAAGAACTATCAATAAATTTGAAGTGGTTTTGATATTCATAAGATGTAAGCCAGTGTTCTTGCAAAACAAGAATATTTTGCACATACCAAAATGCTTTTAACGTTCATATATTCAGGGTTTGTTATTTCTCTAATTACCTTAATAACCGGGAATTATAACTTTACAAATACTGAAGCATTGTCATGGGGGTAAATAAACCATATTACGTGAAGATCATTTATGTGCTAATTAAAACAACACTTATAGTCAGAGGACAGTAAATTGGAATGTTCAGACAATTGTCAAGTAATAATAATATAATAATTAACAGGTTTTAAGAGCCATCTATTGCACATTATTCTATCTATAAATAATCTGAACTAATAATAGAGCCTAAATAAATAAT
Organism: Procambarus clarkii; assembly: GCF_040958095.1. Classification (NCBI taxonomy): domain Eukaryota; kingdom Metazoa; phylum Arthropoda; class Malacostraca; order Decapoda; family Cambaridae; genus Procambarus; species Procambarus clarkii. The sequence continues at coordinate 6,995,135 of NC_091166.1, forward strand.
AATTAAACATCATTCACATCCATCAAGACAAGAAATTAAACGACCAATCAAAACCATATAGGTTACTCCTACATCTCATAATACAGGCCAAAATTAATCATAAATATACTTATCAATTAAACAATATTCAAACTAAGGACTTTACATCAAATTTTTTAAATCACTAATTTAAAAGCAGACATTCTTTTATATTAATAAATTGTCAGATTAAGGCATTTGTAAACAAATGAAATAAATATTAGTAATTAAGCCTTCGATGAAATACTCCGCATTATAATACAAATTCTGGAGTCACTCGTATATATGCAAACTTTTGGTTTATAAAATACCAGATATAAGATAATACAAATATCAGAATCAGGCTAATATTATTGCCAGATTCATATACAGTACTGTATATATATATTATATATATATATATATATATATATATATATATATATATATATATATGTCGTACCTAGTAGCCAGAACGCACTTCTCGGCCTACTATGCAAGGCCCGATTTGCCTAATAAGCCAAGTTTTCATGAATTGTTTTTAGACTACCTAATCTACCTAACCTAACTTTTTCGGCTACCTAACCGAACCTAACCTAAAAAGATAGGTTAGGTTAGGTTAGGTAGGGTTGGTTAGGTTCGGTCATATATCTACGTTAATTTTAACTCCAAAAAAAAAAATGACCTCATACATAATGAAATGGGTAGCTTTATCATTTTATAAGAAAAAAATTAGAGAAAATATATTAATTCAGGAAAACTTCTCTTATTAGGCAAATCGGGCCTTGCATAGTAAGCTGAGAAGTGCGTTCTGGCTACTAGGTACGACATATATATATATATACTGAAGCAGAATATACTAATATATATATACTATACATTTTATATATATATATATATATATATATATATATATATATATATATATATATATATATATATATATATATATATATATATGTCGTACCTAGTAGCCAGAACGTACTTCTCGGCCTACTATGCAAGGCCCGATTTGCCTAATAAGCCAAGTTTTCAAGAATGTTTTCTCGACTACCTAACCTAACCTAACCTAACTTTTTCGGCTACCTAACCTATAAAGATAGGTTAGGTTAGGTAGGGTTGGTTAGGTTCGGTCATATATCTACGTTAATTTTAACTCCAATAAAAAAAAATTGATCTCATACATAATGAAATGGGTAGCTTTATCATTTCATAAGAAAAAAAATAGAGAAAATATATTAATTCAGGAAAACTTGGCATATTAGGCAAATCGGGCCTTGCATAGTAGGCTGAGAAGTGAGTTCTGGCTACTAGGTACGATATATATATATATATATATATATATATATATATATATATATATATATATATATATATATATATATATATATATATATATATATTCGCATGTTCGTCATGCGAAACGGACGTCATACAAAACGAGTGTCTCCCATGTAACCAGTGTGATGATTCGACATATATATATATATATGTCGTACCTAGTAGCCAGAACGCACTTCTCAGCCTACAATACAAGGCCCGATTTGCCTAATAAGCCAAGTTTTCCTGAATTAATATATTTTCTCTATTTTTTTTCTTATGAAACGATAAAGCTACCCATTTCATTATGTATGAGATCAATTTTTTTTTATTGGAGTTAAAATTAACGTAGATATATGACCAAACCTAACCAACCCTACCTAACTTAACCTAACCTATCTTTATAGGTTAGGTTAGGTTAGGTAGCCGAAAAAGTTATGTTAGGTTTAGGTTAGGTTAGGTTCGGTAGGTTAGGTAGTCGAAAAACAATTAATTCATGAAAACTTGGCTTATTAGGCAAATTGGGCCTTGCATAGTAGGCTGAGAAGTGCGTTCTGGCTACTAGGTACGACATATATATATATATATACTCTATATGAGTTTTATAATTGCCAGTCTCAGGATAATATAACTGCCAGATTCAGGTTAATATAATTGACAGTCAGGCTTTGATACTGTAAGCCATACCTACCTTTTACTTAAACTTAATCATTACAGAATCTGAGGCCTTCCTGATAACTATATTCTATCATATCTTAATGATAGACACCAATATGTAGCCATTAATGACATAACCCCCCCCCCCCCCCACATCTCTACTGTAACCGTAGGAGTGCCACAGGGCAGCATCTTAGAACCTCTCCTATTGCTTATATACATCAATGATTTACCAAATGTCTCTAACATCCTTAAACCAATACTATTTGCTGGCGATACTACCTTCATCTATTCAAACTCTAATGCATCACACAATAAGTAATATTGTAAACAACAAATTGAAACAAACTGGATGTGGTTGGATGTCAACCAACAAACTAAATATAGAGAATATAGAGAACACTCACATACAGTACACAGGCAAAGTCTCAAACTGTTGGTATATTCTCAAAAATCACATATTATATTTCCCACTCTTCTGTCCTTTCACTATACTATTCCCTAAGCTATTCCTGTTTAACATAATGATAATGCTAAAGATGATAATGTTTTTTGAGAAACATACATAGAAAATGGGTTACACGCACAATGTTGGATGTCTAGATAAAGCAAGAATATACTATGCTTAAAGCCACTAATATGCACAGTGTTTCAGACATGCTGTGGATAAACACTTAAAATTAATTGCTAAAAATAATTGAGATGAAAAGCAAAAGTTGAACAAAAGTAGAAAAAATAAAAAGAATGACATTAATTACAGAACAGCTGATGGTAATTTTAACTAAATAAACATGGTAACTTTTTTTGTTTACTTGGCATATAGCAGTATTACAAGTTCAGTCATTATTCATTATTGTTTAATAATAGCAAGACATAGGTTGACAATCAGTAGGTAAGGTAGGTTACATGGCATTTATTAGGTAGTACTTAGTTTCTCCCTTAAACTGGTTGAGAGAGGGACAGTCTTTGATGTTATTGGGAAGAACATTTTACATTTTGGGACTCTTGATTTGTGGAATATTTCCACTTTGGCTAAGTCGCACTCTTGGAATATCAAATAAATATTTGTTTCTAGTGTGGATTTAAAAGATTCTGTTACAGCCCCCTACCATGTATTTAAGAACAGGTTTAGCATTGTAGTTCAGTGTTTCATAATATATATATATAATGTCATACCTAGTAGCCAGAACGCACTTCTCAGCCTACTATGCAAGGCCCAATTTGCCTAATAAGCCAAGTTTTCATGAATTAATTGTTTTTCGACTACCTAACCTACCTAACCTAACCTAACCTAACTTTTTCGACTACCTAACCAAACCTAACCTATAAAAATAGGTTAGGTTAGGTAGGGTTGGTTAGGTTCGGTCATATATCTACGTTAATTTTAACTCCAATAAAAAAAATGACCTCATACATAATGAAATGGGTAGCTTTATCATTTCATACGAAAAAAATTAGAGAAAATATATTAATTCAGGAAAACTTGCCTTATTAGGCAAATCGGGCCTTGCATAGTAGGCAGAGAAGTGCGTTCTGGCTACTAGGTACGACATATATATATATATATATATATATATATATATATATATATATATATATATATATATATATATATATATATATATATATATATATATATATATATACATATATACATATATATATATATATATATATATATATATATATATATATATATATATATATATATATGTGTGTGTGTATATCACGAAAATAAACACGTGATTAAGAATGTGACAATGTCAGACCACGGAGGAAAATGAAACAGGAATTTCTTTAAGTACTTTCGTATATTAAATACATCTTCAGAAGGAATCAATTTACTTCCTTCTGAAGATGTATTTAATATACGAAAGTACTTAAGGAAATTCCTGTTTCATTTTCCTCCGTGGTCTGACATTGTCATATATATATATATATTATATATATATATGTCGTACCTAGTAGCCAGAACTCACTTCTCAGCCTACTATTCAAGGCCCGATTTGCCTAATAAGCCAAGTTTTCCTGAATTAATATATTTACTATATTTTTTTTCTTATGGAATGATAAAGCAACCCTTTTCTCTATGTATGAGGTCAATTTTTTTTATTGGAGTTAAAATTAACGTAGATATATGACCGAACCTAACCAACCCTACCTAACCTAACCTAACCTATATTTATGGGTAAGGTTAGGTTAGGTAGCCAAAAAAAGCTAGGTTAGGTTAGGTTAGGTAGGTTAGGTAGACGAAAAAACATTAATTCATGAAAACTTGGCTTATTAGGCAAATCGGGCCTTGAATAGTAGGCTGAGAAGTGCGTTCTGGCTATTAGGTACGACATATATATATGTCGTACCTAGTAGCCAGAACTCACTTCTCAGCCTACTATGCAAGGCCTGATTTGCCTAATAAGCCAAGTTTTCATGAATTAATTGTTTTTCGACGACCTAACCTACCTAACCTAACCTAACCTAACTTTTTCGGCTACCTAACCTATAAAGATAGGTTAGGTTAGGTTAGGTAGGGTTGGTTAGGTTCGGTCAGATATCTACTTTAATTTTATCTCCAATAAAAAACAATTGACCTCATACATAATGAAATGGGTAGCTTTATCATTTCATAAGAAAAAAATTAGAGAAAATATATTAATTCAGGAAAACTTGGCATATTAGGCAAATCGGGCCTTGCATAGTAGGCTGAGAAGTGAGTTCTGGCTACTAGGTACGATATATATATATATATATATATATATATATATATATATATATATATATATATATATATATATATATATATATATATATATATATATATATATATATATATATATATATATATATATATATATATATATATTCGCATGTTCGTCATGCGAAACGGACGTCATACAAAACGAGTGTCTCCCATGTAACCAGTGTGATGCACTGTGTTTATTGTGAAATTTCCCTAGTGTGCATGACATCAAATGTTCCCCAAAATATAATTTTTCTTTGTAAAATGATAAATTACCGTCCCTGAACATGTCTATGTAAAGATAATTACCAAATTCCACTTACTTTCGCTGTGAGGGCGTGGACAAGGTGCGCTGTGACGTCATCAGGGGCTGGTCGCCCGTGTGTGAAGCTCCCAGACATGGTCGCGCAGGCCATTCAAGCACCGCGTGTTGCCACAAATATATTTTCAAATATTTTTCCTATGCATTTCCAATGCGGTTTTATTTGTTTCTTTTATCGTATATGATGCATATTTGTGACCTTTACAATATGTATACAGTAGAATGTTCATAATTTTCCATGAAACTGTGATACATGTGTCAGTAATGTGTCCACAATAAATGTTTATTGTCACAATATTACGTGGTAAAAATTCACTAATATTACAATATGTACAGTTTCACATACTATTTACACAGTAACACACTGTATTACACACTCAGTACTTTGGAGGTGCATAATAGTCAACGAAGTAGTCCATGGTACACAGCGCGACTTTGCTCTCCTTGCACCAGCTACAGATAGATTTTTGTTTCCTGTTTCATCGTTCTGTGTGCTTGCAAATAATGCACTCGTGTGCACCCTTGGCTTTAGTACTTGTAGGTGGTATGTAGCCAAGCGTGTAAAGCATAAAGTAGTATTGAAACGATTATAGGAAAAGCTCAATTTGTAAGGTAGTCTTGAAAAGATCGCTTTGTAAGGTCCCACACAGGAAGAGATTCAGCTAGCCTCAAAGAGTGTCCATCAGTCAGGAAGAGATTCAGCTAGCCTCAAAGAGTGTCCATCAGTCAGGAAAAGATTTAGGTATTCTTAAAAATATCAATGAACACCACCACAATGGACGCCGCTAACACTGTTCATCTATGCTACTTGTATCAGATGCATCATCACTGAACGCAGAAAACGATTCATCTATGTATCATCTATATACATTAGAGATGGCAAGGGTGGGGCTCAGAGCTACACCTGGATACGCTCGCTGTATCATCCTCATAGGTGCTGTATCACAGGCATCCGACCGTTGTGTTAAGCCCTTATTGCGCCTAGCTTCACCAATGTTATGACCCTTATGTTCTTCAAACAATAGGGTCTGAATTGCACTGACTGAGTACAGTCTTTCAACACCGTGTGGGACAGGTGTTTGAGAGCCAGAGGCACGTGTGCTACAAATGGTTGCTCACGCACTACTAACCCAGCCAGCAGCCCTTGTCTTTCATATTCGTTATAGCAAAAGGTTCGTTCAGTGTTTGTTGGGTAGGCTGCTCCATTATGACAATCTTTCTTTGTTTCAAATGTGTTCCATTTGTTTTGTATTTGTCACTTACGTCTCAATAATGGAGCAGCCTACCCGACAAACACTGAACGAACCTTTATGACATTTGTCCATTTTCCAAATTGTTTCAACAGTTCTTTTATTTTTTATTTTTTTTTTTTTTTTAAGAAACATGGAGCAGTCGACCTGTAGACCACCGAACGAACCTTTTTGACATTTGTACTGGTTTTCAAAATTCTTCATTTTTTTTATTATTTACGTTTTTTGTATGTAAGAAACATGGAGCAGCCTACCTGCCGACCACCGAACGAACCTTTTGCTATAAGACAAATGAAAAATAAATATTGAACACATTTGAAGAAAGGAAAATGTCATAATGGTTTATTCAGTGTATGTAAGGTAGGCTTCTCCATTATTGAGACGTAAATGACAAATAAAAAACAAATGGAACACATTTGAAACAAAGAAAGATTGTTATAATGGAGCAGCCTACCTGCCGAACACCGAACGAACTTTTTTGACATTTGTTGTATATCAGATATTTCAATTCTTTTTTCCTACAAAAACGTCAATGCTTTGCAACATCTCAGCAGTCACCCTTTTATATCCCAGCATCATTAGCATCTTTAAACAAGAACAACATAATTTATGTGCATCGTCGGAGGCGTCTAAGAATGTGCAAGCAGCAGCGCGACCCCACCATGTGGTGTTGACGTTACGCAAACCAGCGTTCGTCATACGGGACGATTTGACGCCGATCGGGCCGTTCGTTACCCAAAATATTCGTCTTTTGGGGCAATCATTATGCCAGGTACCACTGTATATATATATATATATATATATATATATATATATATATATATATATATATATATATATATATATATATATATATATATATATATATATATATATATATATATATATATATATATATATATATATATATATATATATATATATATATATATATATATATATATATATATATATATATATATATATATATATATATATATATATATATATATATATATATATATATATATATATATATATATATATATATATATATATATATATATATATATATATATATATATATATATATATATATATATATATATATATATATATATATATATATATATATATATATATATATATATATATATATATATAGTGCACTTGATAGGGTGTGAAGTGACTTAGACTTAATATCTAAAATATTCAATGATTTAGATTTAAGAAAGGGGGGGGGGCAGAATGCTGTCTGTGGCTTCAGTTTGTTATTGTTCTAATTGATGATTTGTCTTGAGTAATTAGAGATCATAGATAATTTAGGGAGAACCCCAGGCAATGATACCAAAATTGTGATAAGGACAGACGAGAGGCCAATAAAGCTTAACCAAGGTAGAGGGTGACGTACATAATATCTGATTTAGAAAAGAATGCCATGTGATTTTATAATATTTTTTAGCTATAATTTGTATGTGACACTAGTATTTCAGCTTTTTATCAATGAGAACATCATGGAATTTACCATCTACTTTATTACCAATCTGGATATTGCCAATTCTTAGGATTGGAGAAAATGAGGGTTGTGTAAACAGCCAATAAAACTGGCTTGAGGTATTGAGAGGTATTCGGAATGTCATTAATGTTGATGAGAAAGAGTACGCAAGTAATTATCAAAAGAGGGCACCAAGCCCGGAAGGCTACGAAGCACCATCAACTGTGTGGGATATAAAAAAATGGCATATATCACTAAGGATGCCAATTCGAAAACAAAAGTGCATAAGGCAGACAATATGAAAGGTATCTGATTCATCAAGGATTCTTTCGAGGAACAAGTGACCACGAGGGACAGTCAGGAAACAAGACACACATACCTCCTGGAAGTCTGGACATTCAACAAGGATATGCACGACAGTAAGAGGGACAATGCAGATTGGAAAATAAAGAGCAGGGCGGCGCTCCATTAAGTGCCTATGAATTAAACATTTATGGCTAATACGTAATCTCATTAGAGCCATTTCTCACCACCAATTATGGTGATGGGAGGAGGGCCATGGGGACACACTACCTTTAAGAGTATGCAGTTTGTCACGAGTAACAGAAGACCAACAATCCTGCCAATGGGTAAGGATGGAGGAATGAATAACTGGGTAGAAGTCAGAATAAGGAACACCTTTAAGGGAGATGGGGCAAGTGCAGATAGCCTCCTTAGTGACAGAGTCCGCACGCTCATTTAAGGACACAAATATGGCTGGGAAACTGGCAAAATTCCACTGTCCTAAATCTGTTGGAGATAAGAAACAGCCAATGTTGAATTTCGACTACAACCGAATGAACTGGATTAAAGGGCTCCAGAGCCATGAGGGCACTGTGAGAGTCAACTACAACAATAAAGGAAAATTGACAGCAAGAAAGCTGTTGACAAAGAGCATACAAAATAGCACAAAGTTCTGCTGTGGAGATGCTAGTCTCTGGATGCAGGCGACACATAGGTGTGGTCAGGAAAAACAAAAGAGTAGGCTACACCATCTGCAGACTTTGACCCCATCTGTGAAGACGGAAATGGAGCGGAAGTGTGAAGAAAAGTGTGCAAGGAAAAGTACGACATAAGCGAGAGTGAGGAGGGTGTTGTAGGGACTGTGCAATGTAGCAAAGACAATAGCGATCATGGCGATCCTGTAGATACAGTATGCCTGTTTCATCATACCAGCTTAGGGTAGGAGTCAAATGCAAGGCACCAGAGCTGAGGTATAACCCATTATGATGCAGAGCATCAAGACAGCATAGAGTAGGAGAGGCAGACGAGTAAGCAAGACAACCATACTTGAGTTTAGACAGCACGAAGGTGGAGCGTGCTCGTATCAGCTCCCAAGGAAGTATAACTTACCTTAAGTAAATTAAGGACCTTAGAGCATCCAACTCAGAGGTTAGAGATATGGGGAGACCAAAACAAACGAGTTTCAAAGATTAACTCCATAAGTTTAGCAAAATCTTTGCACAAAAGGGGATTACCATAAAGCGACAAAGGGGGATGAAGAACGACCTACTTCCGAGTAAAAGTCATCGCAAAAGTTTTAGTTGTAGAGAACTTGATGCCATGATTGGTGTCCCAGGATGACACGGCATCAATCGCAAGTTGAAGTCGCCGTTGAAGGAAAGGCAAGTCATCACCTTGACAGCAATGGGTAAGATTGTCAACATAGAGAGCTGATGAGATTCCAGAGGGAAGGGAGTAAAGAAGACCACTGAGGGCAACCAGGAAAATTAGTAAGTGCTCAGAACATTACTGTGAGGTACACCTTCATATTGCCGTAAAGAGGCAGAATGGTACAAACCATCACTAAAGGAACGATTAGAGCGGAAGCTTCGTAGGAAGAGGAAGAGATTACCACGAATGGAGTTGGGACAAAATATGGTATCTCCAGGTGGTGTCATATGCCTTTTCCAGGTCAAAAAAAGGACAGCAACAACAGAGGTGTTTGCAGTAAAAGCAGTACATATATAGACCATGTTCACCAAGACATCAGTCATGACACTTGTAACAGCCAAATTGAGAAGGTAAGTGGTGGCGATAGTGTTCTAAGAACAACATCATAAGGACATTGAACATACGTTCAAAGAGTTTGCAGACGCAACTCGTGAGGGCAATGGGGCAGATGTCCTTAGCAGCTATCCCTAGAGACCCTGGTTTCTGAATAGGAAAAACCACCACCTGAAGCCAGTTCTCAGGGACAGATGATGACTGCCAGATAAGGTTAAACAGATTCAGTATACAGTATACTGAAACCATGCATTGAGAGAGGTGACATTCATTAGGAGATGTTTCGCTTTCTGAGCCCGCTGCCATAGAACCGCAGAGAGTCAGGGCAGACTGGTGTTCGGAGAGAGAGATCATTATAGAGAAGCTGGAGATGCATGCGAAAATCTATAGGACAAGATTCATGAAGGTGCTTACGAATAAGGAAAGATGAAGGAAGACTAGAACTGGAGCCACCAGTCGAAAAAGGGGAACACAGTTCGGTGGCGACTGACACAGGATCCGCCACAATAGAATCATGGAAGTGAAGGACTGGTGAGACATCTGGAACAAACTTACCCGCAATCTTACGGATTTTCTTCCAGATCTGGGGCAGAGGAATATCAGACGTAATGGTGGAGACAAAAGATTTCCAACTCTCAAGTTTAACTGTACGGACCGCAGTCACCTTATAAAACAAAAGAAAACAGCCGTCTGTCTGCATCTGTCTTTCTTCCAGGCTGCACTCTTACAGAGGACAGTCGAAACACCCAGCATTCCACCTGGGAACGCACTTCCGCATGCCCCTGGAGGTAGAGCAAGGAATAGAGTGGAGGGCAGCGTCTAATATGGTGTGATGAAAAAGGAGTAGGGCTCGACGGTGAGGCAGATAGGAGAGGTCAGAAAGAGTAGCATGTAGAGTGAACAGATTCCAGTCAGCCTTGGCAAACTGCCACCTAGGGAAGGAGAGAAAAGGGTGAAAAGAGAAAAAGGTGACAAGGATGGGGAAATGGTCACTGTTATGGAGGTCACGAAGAACCTGCCATGTGAAATCTAAATAAAGACAAGACAAAAAAGAGGGAGGTGGTGATGAAGAAGAAGAACTACAGGAGGGGTAAAAGTCAAAGCATGACAACAGGCGAGAGGAAGGATGTTGCAAGGACCGCGCAAGATATCAAAGACAGTGGCGATCACGGTGATACTGGAAAGATAGGAAGGCAGTATCAACATACAAGCTGAGGGTGGGAGTCGAACGAAAGGCACCAGAGCTGAGGCGCAACCCAGTACGGTGCAAAGCATCACGATGACGAAGAGTAGGAGACGAGTAAGCAGGGCAACCATAATCGAGTTTAGACAGGACGAGAGACGAATGTAAAGAGAGGAGTGTGCGGCTATCAGCTCCCCAAGAAGTATGGGACAAAACCTTAAGGATGGTAAGGGTCTTGGAGCATTCAACTTGGAGGTAAGAGATATGAGGCGACCAAGACAAACGAGTGTCAAAGATTAACCCCAAAAGCTTAGCGGACTACCTGAACACAAAGAGATGACCATAAAGCGAAAGAGGGACAAAGAACGACATGCTTCTGAGTAAAAGTCATAGCACAAGTCTTAGACATAGAGAACTTGAAGCCATGATCAGTGGCCCAAGATGACATGGCATCAATCGCAAGTTGAAGCCACAGTTGAAGGAGAGGCGAATCATCATCCCGACAGGAAAGGGTAAGATCGTCGACATAGAGAGCGAAGAAAACACCAGAAGGGAGGAAATAAGACCATTGAGTGCAACTAGAAAAAGAGTAGTGCTCAGAACACTACCTTGGGGTACACCCTCATATTGCCTAAAAGGGACAGAGAGAGCGGCACTAAGCCTAACTCGAAAGAAACGAGAGATAAAGCTTTGGAAGAAGAGAGGGAGATTACCACGAAGGCAAGATGAATGAAGTTGTGACAGAATATGATATCTCCAGGTGGTGTCGTAAGCCTTTTCCAGGTCAAAGAAGACGGCAACAACAGAGGTCTTCGCAGCAAAAGCAGTACAAATATAGACCCTCCAAGTTTGCCAGGACATCTGTTGTGCTGCGGCACTTGCGAAAACCAAATTAAGAAGGGGAGAGGTGGTGAGTGTTCTAAAACCCACATCAGACAAACGTTAACCATACGTTCAAAAGAGTTTGCAGACAACTCATGAGAGCAATAGGGTGGAAGTCCTTAGGGAATGTCCTGAGAGACCCTGGAAACATAACAGGGAGGACGGGTAGGACAACAGCATCGAGCCAGTCCTCAGGTACTGAAGATGACTCTCAGACCCGATTATACAGACTCAGTAGATACCGAGACATGCACAGAGGGAGATGGTGAAGCATCTCATAATGAATGCCATCGGAACCCACTGCCATAGAACCACAGAGGGACCGGGCAGACTTAAGTTCAGAGAGAAGGGATCGTTATAGGGAAGGCTGAGATGAGTGCAGAAATCTAAAGGACGAGATTCAAGAACAGGCTTACGAAGAAGGAAAGATTAAGGAAGATGAGAACCAGAGCTAACAGACGAAAAGTGGGAACCCAGTTTGGTCGCAACGTGCAAGGGGTCCACCACAAGAGTACCACGGAGGTGGAGGACCGGCGAGACCTCAGAAGCAAACTTACCCACTATCTTGCGGATACCCCTCCAGATCTGCGGCAGAGTATTTTCGGACGTAATAGTGGAAACATAAAACCTCCAACACTCACGTTTACCTGTACAGATGGTCCTACGGACCACTGAACTCGCCTTCCAAAACAAAAGACAAAAATCAGCCATCTGCCGGCGGCGGTGTCTCTTCCAGGCTGCACACTTATAGCAGACAGCCCAAGCACAGTCCACATTCCACCAGGGAACGCACTTCCATGTTTCCTGAGAGGTAGAGCGAGGAAAAGAGTGGAGGGCAGCATCGAAGACGGTGTCATGAAAAAGGAGGAGGGCACGAGGGAGAAGCAAAATGGAGAGGTCGGAGAGAGTAGCACAGAGGGTAAATTGATGCCAGTCAGCCTCGGCAAACCGCCACCTAGGGAAGGAGAGGAGAGGGTGAAAAGAAAAAAGGTAACAAGGATAGGGAAATGGTCACTGCCATGGAAGTCATCAAGAAACCGAAATGTGAAATTCAAGTAAAGAGACGACAAGCAAAGAAAAAAATCAAGACAGGAAAGGGTGCAGTCCAAGAGTCCAAATGAGTGGGCTCATCAGAATTCAGAAGAGACAGGGAAGAAGAGAGGACAAACGGTTCGAGAAGGCGACCCCGGGTGTTTGTCAGAACATCACCCCAGAGGGTATGTCGACAACTGAAATCACCCAGCAGGAGCACAGACTCTGGCAATGAGTCCACTAGGTGTTTAAGATCGGGAAGAGAAAGCGGCACATTTGGGGGGAGATAAATGGAACAAACTGTGTACCATTTACGCACAAATACACGGGCAACAGAACATTGGAGAGGTGATGGAAAAAGTAAGGGGATGAAGGGAACATCAGAACAAATCAAAAGCAAAAAAGTTATTGGCCCCAGCAAAATCTGAAGTGGGGGAGGCAGGGGGAGAGAAAGGAATAATCACGGAAGCGACCAGGATGAGCACCAAGCATCGGCTCCTGGAGACAGACACAAAGGAGTGAAAACTGTGAAATCAAAAGTTGGAATTCATGAAAATTAGCGTAATATCCATGAATATTCCATTGAAGAATAGACATCGACAAAAAGAGAAGGGACAGGAACAGAGAACAATGAAGAAAAAAGGTTAAAAAGGAACACAGCATGTCAAAGAAGTGCAGGATCAGGATCAGGGTCAGCGAAGTCAGGGATAGTGGGCATGGGTAAACTGAGTAAAGATGGAGGGAAGGGAGTGGGAGGACAGACCACAGCCAGATGAGCAGGGTCCAGAGGAGGAGGCAACCGAGAGGGACTGTCAAGGACAGCAGGAGGGGCAGAAACCGGGGAGCACACCTCAGCAAGGGCAGGAACTGAGAGCATAGCGGGGGCCAAAGAAACCTCCAAAGCAGGAACAGGGGGCTCGACCACCGAAATGGGAGAGGTGGAGCGATAGAGTCAGAGGTAGGGGGGTGAGGATGAAAGTGAAGCTTTCTTACCAGCCGGGGAGGAGGAAGGAGATAAGCCAGGCTTTTGCTTCTGACTCAGAGAGGCAGGTGTTCCAGCAGCAACGTACTGGGCAACAGACTCAAACGTCTCAACAGAAGAAGAATGAGAGCGAACAACACGATGATCACTAGGAGAAGGATGGACATCAGCCTGCACAGACAGGCAGCGTGGAGAGCTAAGAGAGAGAGGAGAAGGATGGGAAGGAGGATCAAAGGGAGTTGAGAAAGAAGACACAGGAGACATGACAGACTGGGTAGAAAGAAGGGGAACCCCTGACAGAGAACCAGGAGGGGGACCCTTCGGGTCAGAATGTAAAGGAACAGTGGAGCAGGCGGTGGGCGTATCTGGGTCTAAGGCCTGGAAACTGTTGTGAGACTGAGGAAGGTGGGAAGGACGAGGAGAGGAAGAGTGCAACACGTGAGCGTAAGAAACCCCAGCGAAAGGGGAAGGAGGGGGATGGTGAACTTGGCCTTCGCCTCAGGAAAAGTCAAATGTTCCCAGTGCTTCAACTTGAGGACAGCTGCCTCATGTTTGTAATGGATACACGCGCGAGAGAAGGTAGGGTGGGCATCACCGTAATTGAGGCAGCGAGCCTGGGGAGAAGTGCACTCCGACTTAAAGTGACCTTCGTTCCCACACATAGGGCAGACAGAGAGAGAATACTGGAGCATTTGAGGGCACCATGTCCGAACTTCCAGCATTTATTACAAAGCCGAGAAGAGGGTATGTACTCCTGAATGGAGCATCTGGCACCAGCAAGAATAACAGAGGGCGGAAGTGTCCAACCATCAAAGGTAATTTTCACAAGCCGAAGGGACAGACGGCGACGGCCACGAGGGGGTCGTGAACGTGTAAACCTGGAGAACAGAATGGTCTTGGGCCTCGAGGACATGTTTAATATCCTCGTGGCAGTCCTTGAGGTTCCTAATACCGGTTGTAACATGGTGTGGGAGGAGAACAGTGCCAACACTGGCACTTAACTGAGCATTCTTGGAGACCCGAACAGGGGGGTCACCTCAATGTAGGACAAAGTCGCCAAGTGGACAGCTGCATCCCAAGAAGAAGCAGCAACAACATGCGTACCGAGATGGGTGGGGTTAAAAGTAACAACGGCATCTACTGAATCAACAAGGTGCCTATGGAGGGAGAAATTGTCAGGAGTAGAATCTAAATGATGGGAAGTACTTAGTCCACGTAGCAAGATCAAACAAGGCATGGTATGAATTGGTATGGGAAGGAAGCATGCGAGAGCAGCCATGGCGGGGACGGTGGTGAGAACCCCCTAGAGAGAGAGAGGGGGGTCATACGGTGCAGTAGTCACAATGAGAGATGGAGTCGTACTAGGGGATGAGGTAGTCACCACAGGGGGCTTGGGGCTCAACCCAACCACAGAAGAGGAAGGGGAGCGGGGGAGTAGTCCAGTCTGGGCCCAATGTAGCGGGGGCTACAGAGCCCAGTCTTCCAGCACAGTCCGACTCAGGGGCCTGGTCACCCCCCCCCCCCCCCATGAGCCTGGGAAAGGGAAGTCGTTTCATTATCCATGCAGCAGTCTTTCTAAAAGTTTGGGGCCTGGATCCAAGGGATACCACCTACGAGGGCAGCCAGGGAGGCCGAGCGCGGGCCAGTGCAGGAAGGGTGCATCGTCCCCAGCGGTGCCCCCCCTTTTTAACAAGCAGTCCTACTGCATAGTTCATTCTCCCACACTGGTGCAAAGACCCCACTCCCCCTATTGCCCCAGCCTGGACACCCAGCCATCCACTCAGGGCTACCCCTCCAGCGGGCAGTTCGATGGCTCACAAGCCCCCTACGTGGTGCCCATCTGCATGTACAACACACAAAGAGGGGACAGGAGAGGGGGCAAAGGCAACCCTCACTAGTCCCAGGGTGGTGTACGTGAGCCCCTCACCACGACAAGGTGACACCACAGAGGGAAGAGGCGAGAAGAGCAGATGTACTCCTGAATACAGCATCTGGCACCAAGAGTTACAGAAGACGGAAGGGACCTATCAAAAGTGATCTTCATTACACAAAGAGACTGGCCATGACGACCACGAGGGAGGGCGAGTAACATATTAATATGGAGGATAGAATGGCCTTGGGCCTCAAGGACATGTTTATTATGGTAGTCTTTAAGTTCCTTATCACCAGTCGCTACATGGTATGGAAGAATAGCTGTGCCAATCCTGGCATTTATTTAACCAGGCATTTTTTGATATTCGAACCAGTGTCTCCCCAATGCAGGACAACGAGGCTAAGTGGACAGCTGCTTCCCGAGAAGGAGCTGCATCAACACGTGTACCAGTATGGGTGGGGTTAAAAGTGACAAAGGTATCCACCAAATCAACTAAAGTAAGAGTAATTAGGTCAAGTGGAGGAGTAGGTCTGTATATTAAAGAGGAGCTGGAATGCACAGAGCTCCTGAACTTGACCAATGAGATGGTAGAGGTACTTGGAATCAAGGTAGAGAATATAAATCTAATTATTATTCTAATATACAAACCGCCAGATGCAACAGTTGAGGAATTCACTGAGCAGATCCACAAAATAGAAAATAGCCTTGATAACCTAGCAAACCCAGTACCAGATATTATCTTCCTTGGAGACTTCAATCTACCCAGTTTACAATGGAGAATAGTAAACAGTAATACTATAGCATGAAATCAACTTGGAAATAACCAATCACAGGTCAGAGAACTACTGAGATTCTGTGACAAATTCTCGCTCAGTCAGCAGATTACAGAACCGACTAGGAATGAGAACACGCTGGACCTCATATTCACGAACAATGATGAGCTAATCAGAGACATTACTGTCTCGGACACTACGTACTCGGACCACAAGCTCATTGAAGTGCAAACTAACATTAATAACAGTAGTAGGCCCAAGAGAAACAACAAGCGAGAAGGGCTATTCAATAAATTAAATTTTAATAATAAAAGGATAGACTCGGAGAAAATAAACAGGGAACTTACAACATTCAATGGGAAAATGTTTAAGTAATAAAAATCCTACACAAGGTCCAATGTAGAAAGAGAACACAGACGACATTACAGAAGAAAAAAGTTAACAGAAATGCTGAAGCAGACATGACTTTCCATACAAAGAAGAAATAATTTAAACAGGGAGATTGAAGAAATCGAACAGACTGAAGTATTCATATGAGATTGAAGAAAGGCAACTAAAACAGAAAGCAATTCAAGAAATAAAGAAAAACCCAAAATATTTCTTCGCATATGATAAATCAAAAGCAAAAACCACTGCCAGTGTTGAACCTATTCGTACTAGTGAAGGTTCATACACTGAGGATGACATAGAAATTAGTGAAATCCTAAAAAAGCAATATGAGGACATGTTTTGCACCCTGATACACAGCATGAAAGTGGAAGATCCGGACAACTTCTTTACGCGTGATATACAAACCCCTGTAAATATAACTGATATCAACACGAGCGTGGCAGGTTTTGAAAGAGAAATTGACATTATGCCCATGCACTCAGCCCCGGGTTCAGACTCATGGAATTCAATATTTATAATGAAATTCAAAGTGCCAGTAGCACAGGCACTCAGTATAGTGTGGAGAAAGAGCTTGGACACGGGGGAGATACCAGATGCGCTTAAAGCAGCAGACATAGCCCCTCCACACAAGGGAGGTAGCAAAGCATTGGCAAAGAATTATAGACCAGTTGCACTTACGTCCCACATAATAAAATTACTGTATTTGAGAGAGTGATCAGGAGTCAGGTCACTAGTTTCATGGAGACCAATGACCTCCACAATCCAGGCCAACATGGATTTAGAGCAGGAAGATCATGCCTCTCACAGATACTTGACCATTACGACAAAATCACTGAGGCATTAGAAGAAAAACAGAGTTCAGATGTAGTATACACAGATTCGCAAAGGCATTTGATAAATGTGACCATGAAGTGATAGCACACAAAAGGAGGTCAATGGGAATAACTGGTAAAGTAGGACGCTGGATATTCAGTTTTCTGTCGAACAGAACACAGAGAGTAACAGTTAACCATATAAAATCGAGTCCAAGAGCAATTAAAAGCTGCAGGTACAGTCCTTGCACCATTGCTTTTCCTTATTCTCATATCAGATATAGACTCAAATACAAGGCACAGCTTTGTATCATCCTTTGCAGATGACACAAAAATCAGCATGAAAATTACCTCTGCTGAAGATATTGAAAAACTACAAGCAGATATTAATAAAGTTTTCGACTGGGCTACAGAAAATAACGTGATGTTTAACAGCGATAAATTCCAGGTATTAAGATACAGTAAAATTGAGAACCTTAAACTTAATACAGGGTACAAAACACAATCTAATTTGCCCATAGTAGGAAAGAAACATATAAAGGATTTGGGAATAATGATGTCTGATGACCTAAATTTTAGGGAGCATAACCAAGCAAATATTGCGGCAGCCAGGAAAATGATAGGATAGATTACGAGAACTTTCAAATCCAGGGATCCCATCACAATGGTTGTACTCTTCAAATCACTTGTGCTGTCCCATCTTGAGTACTGCTCAGTACTCACTTCCCCATTTAGAGCAGGAGAGATTGCAGAAATAGAGGGAGTACAGAAAACATATACGGGATACATGAACGAGATAAAGCATCTAAATTATTGGGATCGTCTCAAAGCTCTCCGAATGTACTCACTAGAAAGACGATGGGAGAAATATCAAATAATATACAAGTGGGAAAATACTGGAGGGCCAGGTCCCAAATCTGCACAGTAAAATAACAACATACTGGAGTGAACAATATGGTAGAAAATGCAGAGTACTGTACAACCAGTGAAGAGTAGGGGTGCCATAGGCACAATTAGAGAGAACTATATAAACATCAGAGGTCCATGGTTGTTCAACATCCTAACAGCGAGCATAAGAAATATTGCCGGAACAACCGTGGACATCTTCAAGAGGAAACTAGATAGTTTCCTCCAACGAGTGCCGGACCAACCGGGCTGCGATGGGTATGTGGGCCTGTGGGCTGCTGCAAGCAACAGCCTAGTGGACCAAACTCTCACAAGTCAAACCTGGCCTCGGGCCGGGCTTGGGGAGTAGAATAACCCCCAGAACCCCATCAACCAGGTATCAACTAGGTATTTATGGATGAATAAATCATCAGGACGAGTAGAATTAACATGACCGAGATTAAAATACTTAGTCCATGTAGCAGGACCAAACAAAGTTTGGAAGGTATTAGAACCGGAAGGAATCGTGTGAGTGTGACTGCGGAGAGGACGACACTGAGCACCCCCAGTAAGAGGGGGGTAAAAAGCGCAGTTTTTACAATGAGAGATGAAGCCACTCCATGTGATGAGGTGGTCATTACTGGGGGCTTGGGGCTCAACCCTGCCACAGAGGTAGAAGGGGAGCAGAGAGAGGTAGTCGGGACCTGGTAGACCAAGCTCTCACAAGTCAAGCCTGGCCTCGGGGACTAGAAGGACTCCCAAAACACCATCAAGCGGGTATCAAGCAGGGAAAGTCTGGAGCTGCTTGGTTTGGGACAAAAGTAGCTGGGGGTTACAGAGCCCGGCTTTCCATCACAGTCCGACTCGGGGGCCTGGTCTCCCACAATAGAGCAATGCAATGGCTGGAGCTAAAAATCTAGAGGCTTTTTTTGTAAATTAGGGGTGGTATCTCAACATGCAGTATCTATGCATGGGGTTCATTCATCCACTGCAAACTACCTCAAGCCCATCATCACCCAACGAAAATCTGCTATCAGAACAATAAAACTGTCTTCAAACAACACACAACCTCTCTGTTTAAATCCCTGAACATGCTACATATACACTCGCTCTACACATTCTCTTGTGCTATTTACAAGCACAAAACCTTGTTCCTAAATGCTAACCCTGATCTGAAACTCTCCATTGACAGACATAATAGAACCCACAAGCACCACATCATAAATATCTCTTTGATATAATTTTTTTATATTAATTGACAGTCAGGATAATATAATTGCCAATCAGACTAATATAACTTTGAATCAGGCTTTTTCACCCACAGGGTTACTGATCACTGGAACTGCCGACCCACCGAAGCCATAACTGCCAAAACTGTGCTGAATTTCAAAATATACCTGGAAAAAATCATGAAGGCAAACTGGGAGGGGGAAGGGAACCTTCAACAAGCCGACGACTTCCTGTTCTCATCGAGGCCACTCGGGTTAGTAGCCTTCAGGTAAATCGGGTAAAATATTATTCACAGACAATTACAGCATAACTGATAAAGTTAGGCTAGAGTAATAAATTTCTGGTAAATTTATAGTGATAAATTTCTGGAGTAATATAAATTTAAATTTCATATTAACTTAACTGACAGCTATAAATGACAATCCGCCTTCAATATACTCTTCGGTGAAATATTTATAATCAAAAATAGAACTCATAAATAGGCCTAAACAAAAAATAAAAAATGGACATCAGTTTGCATATGAATCTGATGAGAAAATTCCTTGATTAATATACATTTCCTTACCAATCAAATGGTGTCACCTTAAGTACGTCTCAGATTGTCTTCTTCACCAACTCCAATGCTAAATAATATTACAACAAAAATGTCCATAACTTAGCTACAGAGTATATTACATTTTAAATAAATTTACACAGGAAGCAAAGAAAGGAAGCACATTATTTACATAAATATGAAGAAAAACATTTAAAGCTTTGTTTTACCTTTGCTAAATTAAAGATATTTCTATACTTATAAGCAATTTTGAGTTTTCCTAGTGACAGCTTCTCCAGTTTATGCTTGGTCATCTAACTTTCATAAAAGAACAATATAATAAAATATCTTCATATCTTTACCTTTCATCGTGAAATTTATTTGTCAAACAAATTATAATTACCTCTGAAGAACATCCAACTGACATTGTGATAGCACACTGTTAGATTAAAGGTATGTTAATATACCTCAAGCCTCATTATTATGGCTCATTATCCTTCAACATTCTCTTAATTATCTTTCGCACTCAAAGTGTTTGGCCTATTATCTACATGTATCATCTTATGCCTCTTCATACTTCCAAGATGACTAAATCTCTTCCCACACTCTGGACACTCGTGAGGTTTGTCACCTGAATGCCCTAACATGTGCTGTATTATAGATCTACGTTCTCTAAATTTTTTACCACACTCGGCACATTGAAAAGGTCTCTTATCCGCATGCACCATCCTGTGAGTCTTCATATTTCCACGCTGACTGAATCTCTTCCCACACTCTGGACACTCGTGAGGTTTGTCACCTGTATGCACTAACATGTGAGTCTTCATACTTCCATGCTGACTGAATCTCTTCCCACACTCTGGACACTCGTGATGTTTGTCATCTGTATGCACTAACATGTGAGTCTTCATACTTCCATGCTGACTGAATCTCTTCCCACACTTTAGACATTCATGCGGTTTGTCACCTGAATGCACAAACATGTGCTTTATTATAGTTCCACGTTCTCTAAATTTTTTGCCACACTCGGCACATTGAAAAGGTCTCTCATCCGCATGCACCATCCTGTGAGTCGTCATATGTACAAGCTGATTGAATCTCTTCCCACACTCTGGACATTCATGAAGTTTGTCACCTGAATGCACTAACATGTGACGCTTCACATGTCCAGGACGGGTGAATACCTTTAGACACTGTGGACACTGGTGAGTCTTCTTCTTCTTCATGACAGGTGCAGTTTAAATAAATAAATAAATAAATAAATTTTTATTTAGGTAAGGTACATACATACAAAAGATTTTACAAAGACTGATGGGTTTATAGATAGGGCTAGTACATACAATGCCTAAAGCCACTATTACGCAAAGCGTTTCGGGCATGAAAAACTTAAATGACTAAAGCTTAATACTAATTGAGCATAAAGAATAATAAGTGTTGAGAACAAATAAAAAAAAAAGAGATAAAAAAGGGGGGGGGAACATGGTTGAAAAAGCAGCACAAATACAATTAGGTCGACAAACAGCATTGTTTTAAAAAAAGCAGACATGGGTTGACAATAGAGGGGTAAGGTAGGTAACAGGGAATTTATTAGGCATAGCTTCGTTTTTATCTTAAACTGGTTGAGAGAGGTACAGTCTTTAACATGGTTGGGAAGGTCATTCCACATTCTGGGTCCCTTGATTTGTAGAGCATTTCTAGATTGATTCAATCATACTCTTGGAATATCAAAACTGTATTTATTTCTGGTGTGGTGCTCATGGGTTCTGCTACAACCTTCTATGAAGCTTTTGAGGTCAGGATTGGCATTACAGTTCAGCATTTTATATATGTATAATACACATGAGAGAATGTGCAGTGACTTAATATCTAACATATTCAGAGATTTGAGTAGGGGTACCGAGTGATGTCTGGGGCCAGAGTTGGATATTGTCCTAATAGAAGCTTTGTGTTGAGTAATTAGAGGACATAAATGATTTTGGGTAGTAGAACCCCAAGCACAAATACCATAGTTGAGATATGGATAGATGAGGGAGTAATAGAGAGTCACCAGAGCAGGGCGGGGTACATAATATCTGATATTAGAAAGAATGCCGACAGTTTTTGAAACTTTTTTTGATATATTTAGAATGTGTCCCTGGAAATTCAGCTTGCGGTCAATGAGAACGCAAAGGAATTTACCATCTAATTTGTTACAAATTTGGGTATTGTTTATTTTGAGATTTATTTGATTAGAGGATTTATTGCCAAACAGAATATAGAAGGTTTTGTCAATGTTAAGGGTGAGTTTGTTGGCAGATAGCCAAAGATGGACTTTATTTAGCTCAGTATTTACTGTGGCATTTAGAGCAAGGGAGTCAGGACTGGAGTAAATGAAGGTTGTGTCGTCAGCAAATAGAATTGGTTTGAGGAGTTCGGAGGCATTTGGAAGGTCATTAATGTAGATGAGAAAGAGGAGTGGGCCAAGTATGCTGCCCAGAGGAACACCAATGTTGACGAGTAGGGTGGGAGAAATTGAATTATTCACAGAAACATACTGGAGTTTGTCAGTAAGGTAAGATTTGAGGTATTGCAGGGAGTGTCCTCTGACTCCATAATGATGTAATTTAAGAAGAAGGTTTTGGTGGTTGACAGTGTCAAAAGCCTTACGCAGGTCCACAAATAACCCAACAGGGAACTCATTTTTATCAAGAGCTGCATGAATCAAGTTAATCATACTAATAAGTGCATCGTTAGTGCTTTTTTTGGGTCTGAAGCCACATTGGCAAGAGCTAAGTATATTGTGTTTGGCTAGATAAGAGTAAAGCTGCTTGTAGATTAGTTTTTCAAAAAATTTTGACAAGTTAGGCAGGATTGATATAGGTCTGTAGTTGTTAACATCTGAGAGATCACCACATTTGTGTACAGGCATTACTCTCGCTTTTTTTAGAATATCTGGAAAGGTTTGGAGTTCAAGTGACTTGTTGAAGAGAAAAGCAATAGCAGGGGCTAAAGATCTGGAGGCTTTTTTGTAAATTAAAGTTGGTATATATCTCCTCAAGGACACTAGACTTGGTTTTAAGGGAAAGGATTATCTCATTAACGTCAGTGGAATTAATAGGCTTTAGGTACAGAGACTGTGGATAGTTACCTGTAAGATAGTCCTTAACATCAGTACTGGAAGATGGAATATCATTTGCAAGGGATTGCCCAATGGAAGAGAAGAACCTATTGAACTCAATAGCAGAATCAGAGACTGAAAGCTGACCATCGTTATTGGACAGGAGTGTTGGTTTGTTATTTAAAATCTTCTTTGATCCCAATATTGAGAAATTGTGCTCCAAGTTTTTTTAATGTTGCCCTTTATTTGGGTAAATTTATCTTTGTAGTATTTAGTTTTGGCTCGTCTAATTATCTTAGATAGCAATAACGAGTAATTCTTTGAGAATTCTTTGGAGACAATTCCTAACCTATACTTCTTCTCAAGGTCATGTTTTTTTAATAATGGATTTAAGTATTCCCTTTGTAAGCCAGGGATTGTTAAGCCTTTTGGTTGTGACTTGTTTTGTAAGCATAGGACAGTGGGTGTTATAAAGGCCAAGAGTTTTTTGAAGAAAAGATTGCACTGCTAGGTTGATGTTCCCTATGTTACCTAACTCGGACTCCCAGTTGACATTGTCAGCAGCAGTTATAAAATTGTCTTTAGCAGTGTCATTGTGCAGTCTAAAACTTAACTCCCTTGACTCTAGAGGAGGTTTGCTAATGTTAGTTAAGAGAAATGTGGGGTAATGGTCTGTTGTGCTATCGGTGATTATACCTGAAGTAAGCAGAGAGGTTATGTTGGTCCAGATGTGATCTAGAGTCGTGGCAGTACTGACAGTGATTCTAGTAGGTCTAGTGATTAAGGGTATGAGGAAGCAGGAATTCATACAGTTGAGGAAGCTAACGGCAGTAGGGTGTTCAGACTCGCAGAGGTCAATATTAAAGTCCCCTGCAATAATTAGATGGTTTTTGTTCCGTCTGTTATCGAGTATTAGATTTCTAAGGTTTGAGTTGAATTCGGACACATCAGTGTTGGGAATTCTATAGACTGCACTCACATACAGGACAGACTCGGCACCCTTGACTCTGAAGCTGGCGAAGATATACTCCCCACATCAGTCTCTAGTTCTAATTACTTTTAAGCATGTTAGTTCTTGGTGGTAGTAAAGAGCAGTACCACCACCTCTCTGAAGTTGACGACAGTTGTGAATTGCCGAGTAGTTAGGCATGTTAAAGAGTTGAGTAGTATCCTCTTTCAACCACGTTTCAGTAAGTATAATAAAAGAGAATTTGTTGTCAATAGTTTCAATCAAGGCACTAACATCATCGAAGTGTTTACCTAGGGATCTAACGTTCATGTTGATTACAGAGATATTGTGATTATGTGTTAATACATTGTTTACATCATGTGCTGTAAAATATCTGCAATTTAGATCATTAAAGTGATGATTGTCATAGATAGTGGATAAGAGGTTTAGTTCTGGGTCTATACTTGTCCGCATAAAAAGGCTGTTTGCAGGAAAACAAGGCAAGAATGGCAAATTACAAAATAGAAAACAAAGAAAAAAGTAGAATAAAAATTCTAAAGTAATATAAACTTAATGGTAATTTAAATAAAAAAAACTTAATGGGAACTAGGAATGTAAAAAATGAACTAGAGTAATTATAGCACACAGGATCTGTAAACCTGAATCTTAGTATACTCAGTTAGCCTATTGTTGGCCCACACTCTCTTTGTCAGTTTGGACATGGTAGTAGATGCCTTACCAATGCGTTTGATTAGCTCCGTATCAAGAGAGAGGGAGTCAGAGATTGTGGAGCCCAGGTACACGAAGTCGTGAACAACTTCCAGTTTGGAATCAGAGATGCCGATGTCAGGTGGGGAGTCCACTCCTTGTCCCATGACTTGTGTTTTCTTCAGACTGATGGTGAGTCCGAAAGCCTGAGAGGCCTCGCTGAAGCGGGTTATGAGCCGTTGGAGGTCTTCAGCTGAGTGGGCAGTGACTGCTGCGTCGTCGGCAAAGAGGAAGTCGCGCAGACAACTCAGCCGAACCTTTGTCTTGGCTCTCAGCCTGGCGAGGTTAAAGAGCTTTCCATCCGACCTGGTCCGGAGGTAAATGACTTCCGTGACAGATCCGAAGGCGTGCCGCAGCATAACTGCGAAGAAAATCCCGAATAGGGTTGGAGCCAGTACGCAGCCCTGCTTTACTCCACTTCGGATGTCAAAGGCGTCTGATGTTAGGCCATCAAAGACCACGGTGCCCCTCATGTTCTCATGGAAAGATCTGATGATGCTGAGGATCCTGGGTGGGCATCCGATCTTGGGGTGGATCTTGAACAGGCCATCCCTGCTGACGAGGTCGAAGGCCTTCGTCAGATCTATGAAGGCTACAAAGAGTGGCTGCTTCTGTTCCCTGCATTTCTCCTGCAGTTGTCTGAGGGAAAAAACCATGTCGATGGTGGACCTGCCAGCTCTGAATCCACATTGTGATTCTGGATAGACTCTCTCTGCAAGTACTTGGAGCCTCTTCAATGCGACTCGAGCAAACAGCTTTCCGACAATACTGAGGAGGGAGATTCCACGGTAGTTGTTGCAGTCGCCCCTGTCACCTTTATTTTTATACAGTGTGACGATGTTGGCATCCCTCATGTCCTGTGGCACCTCTCCTTCTTCCCAGCAGAGGCAGAGAATTTCGTGCAGCTCCATGAGCAGACTACCTCTGCAGCACTTCAAGGTCTCAGCAGGAATGCCATCTTTGCCAGGAGCTTTACCAGAAGCAAGGGAGTCCAGGGCATCGCTGAGTTCTTCCAGGGTCGGTTCACTGTCGAGCTCCATTAACACAGGCAGACACTCAATGGCGCTCAGGGCATCTTCGGTGACCACATTGTCCCTGGCGTATAGCTCAGAGTAGTGCTCGACCAAGCGCTTCAGCTGCAGTGTCTGGTCCTGAATCACCTCGCCAGTGGCAGATTTCAGAGGAGCGGTCTTCCTCTGGATTGGGCCGAGGGCCTGCTTGATGCCGTCATACATTCCCCTTACATTGCCTGTATCCGCTGCAGTCTGTATCTGGGAGCAGAGCTGGAGCCAATAGTTGTTGGCACATCGCCTGGCGCTCTGCTGCACTTTGCAGCGGACGGCCCGAAGGATCTGTAAGTTGCGCTGACTTGGGCAGGCTTTGTAGGCTGCCAAGGCGTTTCTCTTCTCTTCAATTACAGGTGACATCTCTTCCGAGTGAGCCTCGAACCAGTCTGCCGACCTGCTGGTCTTCTTGCCAAAGGTGGAAATGGCAGCGTTGAACACAGTGTCTCTGAGGTGCTCCCATCTTTTACAGGCAGTGACCCCAGCTGGGCCAGGGAGAGCTTCCTCGAGCACGTGTGCAAAATCTTCCACCTTGTCCTGGTTGCGGGTCTTGGTGGTGTCGATGCGAGGTCTGCCTGCCTTTTTCGAGTGATGAATCTTCTTTGGTTGCATCTTGACCCTGCTACATACCAGGGAGTGGTCAGAGTCACAGACAGCACTCTGGTAGCTACGCGTAATCTTGACGCTGGGTAGACTTGCACGCCTGGTAAGAATCAGGTCAAGCTGGTGCCAGTGCTTGGATCTGGGGTGTCTCCAAGATACTCGGTGTTGAGGCTTTGTGCCGAAGAACGTGTTGGTGACACAAAGACCATGAAGGCAGCAGAGTTCTAGCAGACGTTGTCCGTTCTCATTCATCCTTCCTATGCCGAATTGACCCAGGCAAGTGGGCCAAATGTTGTGCTCGGCACCCACTCTGGCGTTGAAGTCGCCGAGGATGAACAGACGTGGCTCCTTTACAGGGATTCTCGCTATGACTCTGTTGAGGTCATCGTATATATATATATATATATATATATATATATATATATATATATATATATATATATATATATATATATATATATTTATATATATATATATATATATATATATATATATATATATATATATACATATATATATATATATATATATATATATATATATATATATATATATATATATATATATATATATATATATATATATATATATATATATATATATATATATATGTCGTACCTAGTAGCCAGAACGCACTTCTCAGCCTAATATGCAAGGCCCGATTTGCCTAATAAGCCAAGTTTTCATGAATTAATTGTTTTTCGACTACCTAACCTAACTTTTTCGGGTACCTAACCTAACCTAACCTATAAAGATAGGTTAGGTTAGGTTAGGTAGGGTTGGTTAGGTTTGGTCATATATCTACGTTAATTTTAACTCCAATAAAAAAAAATGACCTCATACATAATGAAATGGGTAGCTTTATCATTTCATAAGAAAAAAATTAGAGAAAATATAATAATTCAGGAGAACTTGGCTTATTAGGCAAATTTGGCCTTGCATAGTAAGCTGAGAAGTGCGTTCTGGCTACTAGGTACGACATATATATATATATATATATATATATATATATATATATATATATATATATATATATATATATATATATATATATATATATATATATATATATATATATATATATATATATATATGCGAACAAGCCTGAATGGTCCCCAGGACAATATGCAACTGAAAACTCACACCCCAGAAGTGACTCGAACCCATACTCCCAGAAGCAACGCAACTGGTATGTACAAGACGCCTTAATCCACTTGACCATCACGACCGGACATAATGAGGTGATAGCCTAAGCTATTTGAACCACCCCACCGCCGGCACTCGGATAGTAATCTTGGGCATAGCATTTTACCAAATCACCTCATTCTTATTATTTTGCCTTAACGTAACTTTCATTGTGTCATTTAAGTATTCTTATTATTTTGATTCGTTGATTTTATTATAAGAATTTGTTTGTGCATTATTTTCATGTTTTGATTTATTTAACGTAATTAAAATTTCATTGTTAAAGTTTACTTGTGTTTTGTGTGTCTTCTCCTTACCTTACCACAGACGAAGTTCCAGTTTTTCTATTTTTTTTTATAACTATGTGACGAGGCCATACCCCTAGCCTTAAACAGCCGAACACCAACGCGTTACCGTCACAAGTTATATGGGGGCCTGTCCGGGAGCTTCACTCAGGTACTGGTGCCAAGTGGTAATCGATGGTAAGCGTATTTAACTTTGTTAACGTAGCTTTACTATTTTTCATTCAATTTCATTTTTTATAAGGTGCGGTGTATTGTGCATTACGAGAGTAACATATAGTGAAGGTGAGACAACTTTGGATTACGTGGTGACTGTAGGCCTCAGTCATACTCTTAATTGGTCATCTCTCCCTCCATGTTATTACTCGTATTTACCATCTATGTCCCTTGAATATTTCTCATTCTGACAGATCATCATATTGGTACCCTGGTACTGTGGTCTGCCCCGGGTCAAGAGTACCCAATCTTCTGCAATCTGACTGTAGGAGGACAAAGAGGGCCATAGTTCCTCTAGCTCGAACTTTAGTTGCTGAATTGGGACCTCAGCAGCGGTTCTCGTCACCAGTTGACACCTCGCACCCCTACACGTCAGTCAGAGATGATGATACATACAACGGTAGGGAATTAGCTTATTTTTTCAGAGCACAAAAGTTCGCTAATTCTGTAAGTATCATATTAAATTCAGTGGGAAAAACTTGCTTTATGTCCTATAGAGACTTGGCAAGGTATGCCTACATCCTTGGACTACCAATTTTACTTTTGAAGCATTTAACTGTTTCATTTGTTTTCGAAACTCTGTTTCATTTGTTAGTAGGATTTTCTTGCCCTTATTCTCTTACATGAGTACCGGGTACAAGATTTCCTGCGCCCTTGATTTAATTTAATCATTTAATATCTTTCACTTAACGTTAATTGTTAAAGATCACACAGGATAGGTACCAGTTGCCACGTTGTCCTGTTTCTGACATTTCATTATTGAACATTCGTGTACCTTTATTTGCTAATTTCACCATGTTTCGTCTCCAAACTTTCCGTGCAAATCCAGCAGGTGAAATAGGGACTTTAAGTCGTGCCAAGAGGACTGAACTACAAACTCTTGCACATGAGTATCAACTAGAAGTTCCCTACCAAGCCAACAAAAATGACCTACACAACCTGTTGCTGGATTACTATTTAGAGCAAGGTAAGATAGACTCTGAAACTCATGAAACTTACTATATTGCAGAGAAAACTGACTTGGCAACGATGAAACTTAAACTAGAGCTGGCCAAGATTGAACGTGAGCAGCAAAAAGAAGCAGCTGCCATACGAAGGGAAGAACAAGAACGCGAAGCTGCTTTGAGGAGAGAAGAACACGAACGTGAGGTCGCATTACTCCGTGAACGTGAACGAGTACAGCTTGAAACCAAACAACGCGAGTTGGAAATACAACGCGAACATGACAAGCAACAAGCGACTCTGGCTCTAGAGTGTCGTCAACGTGAAATCGCCTTGGAAACTTCACACTTCACTCAACGCCAGCAAGCTACTGCCAATCTTCCCGTCAGTTTTAATATATCACATGCAAGTAAGTTAATGCCATCCTTTGTAGAAGCAGAAGTTGATGTGTTTTTCACCACCTTTGAAACCCTTGCTAATCAACTCAGTTGGCCTGTCGACCAATGGGCCACACTTCTCAGAGTCCATCTTACAGGTAGAGCTGCAGTCACACTCAGTACTTTGGCGTCTGAGAATGACTACTACACTCTGAAACAAGCAGTGTTGGACGCCTACCTCCTCTCTACTGAAAGTTATAGAAGGAAATTCCGTGACCACCTGAAGGCAAGTACCACTACCTTCCTCGAGTTTGCTAACACGAAACGGAGGTATTTCATGAAATGGCTGGAAGCAGCACATGTCTCTACTTTTACAGAACTCATCAACCTGATGCTTGTTGAAGAATTCTTGAGACGTGTGCCGCCTCCTGTCCGCCTCTACTTAGCAGATAAAGAAGAAACCGACTACCTGAAGTGTGCTAAGTCGGCTGACACTTACAGCCTCATCCACCGGCTGACACCTGAACCATCCTCCAGTAAGAAGTCGTGGTACAGTTACGAGAAGGTGAGCCCCGATCAAGCTGGTTCACAACTGTACTGCAAGTATTGTAGACTCTATGGACATACCATAGACAAGTGTGGTAAGTCTCAATACAAGGGAACCACTGACCAACAACGACCCAAACCAACTCCTCCTAAGTCCGGTAAGCCTGTGATGAATGTTGGTGTTGATGTTAATGATCTTTCTCTTTTCAGTAACCACCTGTATACTGGAACTGTCTCTGCCAACGGTTCAAATCCGGAGGGACGTTTCAAATTGAAGATCTTGAGGGACACAGCGGCTCTACAATCAATCATCTTGAAGTCGGCTGTGCCCAACATAGTCTACACCGGGGAAACGGTCTTCATCACTGACCTCACTGCTACTACTCCATACCCTCTCGCCAGAGTCCACCTGGATTGTCCCTACGTGAACGGGGAAGTCCAAGTCGCCGTCAGGGAAAAGCCTTTTCCCATGCCTGGAGTGCAACTTCTCCTAGGCAACGACTTGGCAGAAGACCTGCAACCGACCAACCTGATCGTCATGGACAAACCCCAGGTGTGTAACTCTGTGCCAATAAATCCTATTCTCGAGTATGTTCCAGCAGAGGTTCAAGAGAGTGATGAAGTTTCTCCTCCGGTTCTCGTGACCACCCGTGCACAAGCCGCACGTCCACAGCCAGCTGACTCTACTGCTACCGCTGTCCCTCAAGACCCTCAGAAACTACCCCCGCATCTGACCAAGTTGGAGTTCCGTAAGTTGCAGAGGGAAGATCTTACTTTAACACCATTGTTTTTCCAGGCTGAGACTCAACCCGACAGTATTCCTGGGTTCTTCCTAGAGAACGACTTGCTCTACCGCCGATATAGACCCAGTAAACTGAAGGAGGAGGACGATTGGGCCAACACCGAACAACTTGTGATTCCCACCAGCCTGCGGCCCACTATTCTACACCTGGCCCATGGAGCATTCTCCCACTACGGCTTCAACAAGACTTACCATGGGATTCGCCAAGACTACTACTGGCCAGGTATGGTAAATAACGTCAAACAGTACGTAAAACAGTGTCATACATGTCAGATGGCAGGCAAACCGAACGTCTCCATTCCCAGAGCACCACTGATTCCCATACAGGTGCCTGCGGAACCTTTCCACAGACTCATAATAGACTGTGTCGGTCCTTTACCTCGGACCAGTTCAGGTAACGCCTACATCCTAACCATCCTGTGTCCTACCACCAGATTTCCCATAGCAGTTCCAGTGAAGAACATCACGGCTGCTACGGTTATCAAACATCTACTGAAGATCTTCACTCAATACGGATTTCCCAGGGAGATTCAAAGTGACTGTGGCACCAACTTCACCAGTGATCTCTTCAAAAGAACACTGGAGGAGTTCAACATCAAACAGGTATTGTCCAGCCCCTATCATCCTGCTTCACAGGGTTCTCTTGAACGTAGTCATCAGACCATCAAAGCACTCTTGAAAAAGTTTTGTAGTGAAACCTCAAAGGATTGGGATAAGCAGATTGACCTAATAATGTGTATTTTCAGAAGTCTCCCCAATGAGTCCCTAGGAGTATCTCCTTATGAGATGCTCTACGGCCGTAAGTGCCGTACTCCCCTTAAGGCTTTCAAAGACTCTCTCAGAGATGCCACCTTCAGTGAGCATCAGAATGTGCCCCAGTTTCTTCAAAACCTTCAGCACATTCTAGAGAGAGTCCACCGCTTTGCCCATGATAATCTATTGAAAGCCCAGGTGAGAATGAAGACTCATTACGACCAGACCAGCAAAGTAAGAAAATTCAAGCCGGGAGACTTCGTCCTTGCTTATTTCCCTATCCCAGGTTCACCTTTACAAAACAGATTTTCAGGACCCTACTGCGTCAAAGAGTGCAGGAATAATAATAATTATGTGATAGAGACTCCAGATAGGCGGCGGAAGACCCAGCTGTGCCACGTCAACCTCCTGAAGCAATATAATGGTACTCCTCCCACTGTCTTGACTAATTATTCCACATTCACAGAACCCTACATCCACAGTGAGACCTTCCCAGCTTCTCCTCCCGAAAGCACTGACAAGGAGTCAGCGATTTCTAATTCCGAAATCCTTAATGATCTTCCCAAATACTTTCAGGATAATCATAGTGCACCTCTCGTCAAGATCTTCAGAGAACATCAAGAGTTGTTCAGAGATGATCCCCAAGAGTGTAATGTTACCCAGCACGACATCCAACTGCTCCCCGACACCCGGCCGATTCGTCAACCCTTCTACCGAATCAGCCCGAGCAAGAAGGAAGTCATGCGTGCTGAGGTGCAATACCTCTTGGATCATGGACTGGCTACACCTTGTGAGTCCCCCTGGGCCTCACCTTGTATCTTGGTGCCCAAACCCCAAGGTAAGGTGCGGTTGTGCACTGACTATCGAAAACTGAACTCTGTCACTGTCAAGGATGCTTACCCCTTGCCAAGGATAGATGACATCCTTGATGCCATTGGTAGTGCCCAGTACTTGTCCCAAGTGGACTTGCTTAAGGGGTACTATCAAGTGTGTCTAACGGAGCGCGCTAAAGAGATATCTGCCTTCATCACTCCTTTTGGACTTTTCAGATATGAACGCCTTCCTTTCGGACTATGTAATGCCCCGGCCACCTTTCAAAGAGCTGTCAACCGTGTCATCCAGGGCTTGGATAACACATACGCCTACCTGGACGATATCGTCGTAGCCTCCAACTCCTGGAGTGAACATCTGCTCCAGCTGCGACGTCTGTTCTCCAAGCTCCTGACAGCCGGCCTCACCATCAACCTGGGCAAGTCCACTTTCGCGAAAGGTAAAGTGCGTTATCTGGGTCATGTTATTGGGAGTGGCAGCATAGCTCCGTTAGACTCACACACTCAAGCCATCCTACAGTATCCACAGCCTACCACCAGGAAGCAGCTCCTGCGCTTCCTTGGTCTTGCCTCTTACTACCGTAGGTTTGTGAGGAATTTCAGTACAGTCGCCACACCTCTAATTCTATTAACCAGTCCCAAGCAACGGTATAATTGGACCATGCAGCAAACCGTTGCTTTCGAACAACTCAAATTCCTCCTCTGTTCTAACCCCATTCTCGCCTCTCCAGATATCACCAAGCCTTTCGTCCTTCATGTCGACGCCAGTGGTACCGGCGTTGGTGGTGTCCTGATGCAACAACGAGGCGAGGAAGTTCTACCTGTCAGCTACTACAGCTACAAACTGAAACCACACCAGAGGAACTACAGCACTATTGAAAAGGAGCTACTATCCATCGTCCTGAACCTCCAACACTTCGCTCCGTACCTACAAGGCGCCAGGTCTACCACCATCTTCTCAGACCACAACCCTCTCCGCTTCCTACATCAAGCCCAATTCACCAACCAGCGTCTTCTACGATGGGCTCTGTATTTACAAGACTTCAACCTGGAGATCCGCTATATCAAGGGTTCTGACAACACCATAGCCGATGCCCTCTCCAGAGTTTATGAAGTAGAAGCGACTCCATCCATTACTCCACCACATAACGACGTACTTCTTCCAGAACCGCAGGCTTCGGGGGAGAGTTATGACGATAATCTCCTTCAAGAGATTGAGCCTGCTCTTCCCTCCAAAATTACGTCTTCACAACTATATAAAAGACTATGGAAGAAATGTCCAACAACGACAACAAACACCAGCAAGGCTTGCCAGGGTGAGCAGAAACGTATGCAACCAGCCACCTGTTCGAACTCCAACCACCAAACTACCCGTTGATCGCTACGACTCCGCTGATTGGTCGCCGGTCTGGCTGCACCTGCACTCGCCCCCCAATACTACCCGATGTCTGGGGTCGCCCCAACATCAGTCTTCAGAATGTTCCGTGCTTTCGTAGCCAGCACTCCTCCCAGCTAGACTCTAGAGTGTACTGAGAGAGGTGGTGGCTTTAAGCCAATATTCCAGCACCTCCCACTTAACTTTTGTTTTGCACTTCTTATTATTTTGCCTTAACGTAACTTTCATTGTGTCATTTAAGTATTCTTATTATTTTGATTCGTTGATTTTATTATAAGAATTTGTTTGTGCATTATTTTCATGTTTTGATTTATTTAACGTAATTAAAATTTCATTGTTAAAGTTTACTTGTGTTTTGTGTGTCTTCTCCTTACCTTACCACAGACGAAGTTCCAGTTTTTCTATTTTTTTTTATAACTATGTGACGAGGCCATACCCCTAGCCTTAAACAGCCGAACACCAACGCGTTACCGTCACAAGTTATATGGGGGCCTGTCCGGGCCTGTTTTCTATTTTTTTTTATAACTTGTGACGGTAACGCGTTGGTGTTCGGCTGTTTAAGGCTAGGGGTATGGCCTCGTCACATAGTTATAAAAAAAAATAGAAAAACTGGAACTTCGTCTGTGGTAAGGTAAGGAGAAGACACACAAAACACAAGTAAACTTTAACAATGAAATTTTAATTACGTTAAATAAATCAAAACATGAAAATAATGCACAAACAAATTCTTATAATAAAATCAACGAATCAAAATAATAAGAATACTTAAATGACACAATGAAAGTTACGTTAAGGCAAAATAATAAGAAGTGCAAAACAAAAGTTAAGTGGGAGGTGCTGGAATATTGGCTTAAAGCCACCACCTCTCTCAGTACACTCTAGAGTCTAGCTGGGAGGAGTGCTGGCTACGAAAGCACGGAACATTCTGAAGACTGATGTTGGGGCGACCCCAGACATCGGGTAGTATTGGGGGGCGAGTGCAGGTGCAGCCAGACCGGCGACCAATCAGCGGAGTCGTAGCGATCAACGGGTAGTTTGGTGGTTGGAGTTCGAACAGGTGGCTGGTTGCATACGTTTCTGCTCACCCTGGCAAGCCTTGCTGGTGTTTGTTGTCGTTGTTGGACATTTCTTCCATAGTCTTTTATATAGTTGTGAAGACGTAATTTTGGAGGGAAGAGCAGGCTCAATCTCTTGAAGGAGATTATCGTCATAATATATATATATGTCGTACCTAATAGCCAGAACGCACTTCTCAGCCTACTATTCAAGGCCCGATTTGCCTAATAAGCCAAGTTTTCATGAATTAATGTTTTTTCGTCTACCTAACCTACCTAACCTAACCTAACCTAGCTTTTTTTGGCTACCTAACCTAACCTTACCTATAAATATAGGTTAGGTTAGGTTAGGTAGGGTTGGTTAGGTTCGGTCATATATCTACGTTAATTTTAACTCCAATAAAAAAAATTGACCTCATACATAGAGAAAAGGGGTTGCTTTATCATTTCATAAGAAAAAAATTATAGTAAATATATTAATTCAGGAAAACTTGGCTTATTAGGCAAATCGGGCCTTGAATAATAGGCTGAGAAGTGAGTTCTGGCTACTAGGTACGACATATATATATATATATATATATATATATATATATATATATATATATATATGTCGTACCTAGTAGCCAGAACTCACTTCTCAGCCTACTATGCAAGGCCCGATTTGCCTAATAAGCCAAGTTTTCATGAATTAATTGCTTTTCGACTACCTAACCTACCTAACCTACCCTAACCTAACTTTTTCGGCTACCTAACCTAACCTAAACTATAAAGATAGGTTAGGTTAGGTTAGGTAGGGTTGGTTAGGTTTGGTCATATATCTACGTTAATTTTAAATCCAATAAAAAAAAATTGACCTCTTATATAATGAAATGGGTTGCTTTATCATTTCATAAGAAAAAAATTAGAGAAAATATATTAATTCATGAAAACTTGGCTTATTAGGCAAATCGGGCCTTGCATTGTAGGCTGAGAAGTGAGTTCTGGCTACTAGGTACGATATATATATATATATATATATATATATATATATATATATAAATATATATATATATATATATATATATATATATATATATATATATATATATATATATATTTATATA
This sequence comes from Procambarus clarkii, assembly GCF_040958095.1. NCBI lineage: Eukaryota > Metazoa > Arthropoda > Malacostraca > Decapoda > Cambaridae > Procambarus > Procambarus clarkii. Next base: position 7,031,500 of record NC_091166.1, read on the forward strand.
TATGTCGTACCTAGTAGCCAGAACTCACTTCTCAGCCTACTATGCAAGGCCCGATTTGCCTAATAAGCCAAGTTTTCATGAATTAATGTTTTTTCGTCGACCTAACCTACCTAACCTAACCTAACCTAGCTTTTTTTGGCTACCTAACCTAACCTTACCTATATATATAGGTTAGGTTAGGTTAGGTAGGGTTGGTTAGGTTCGGTCATATATCTACGTTAATTTTAACTCCAATAAAAAATAATTGACCTCATACATAGTGAAAAGGGTAGCTTTATCATTTCATAAGAAAAAAATTATAGTAAATATATTAATTCAGGAAAACTTGGCTTATTAGGCAAATCGGGCCTTGAATAGTAGGCTGAGAAGTGAGTTCTGGCTACTAGGTACGACATATATATATATATATATATATATATATATATATATATATATATATATATATATATATATATATATATATATATATATATATATATATATATATATATATATATATATATATATATATATATATATGTCGTACCTAGTAGCCAGAACGCATTTCTCAGCCTACTATGCAAGGCCCGATTTGCCTAATAAGCCAAGTTTTCATGAATTAATTGTTTTTCGACTACCTAACCTACCTAACCTAACCTAACCTAACTTTTACGGCTACCTAACCAAACCTAACCTATAAAGATAGGTTAGGTTAGGTTAGGTAGGGTTGGTTAGGTTCGGTCATATATCTACGTTAATTTTAACTCCAATAAAAAAAAATTTACCTCATACATAATGAAATGGGTAGCTTTATCATTTCATAAGAAAGAAATTAGAAAAAATATATTAATTCAGGAAAACTTGGCTTATTAGGCAAATCGGGCCTTGATTAGTAGGCCAAAAAGTGAGTTCTGGCTACTAGGTACGACATATATATATATATGTCGTACCTAGTAGCCAGAACTCACTTTTTGGCCTACTATTCAAGGCCCGATTTGCCTAATAAGCCAAGTTTTCCTGAGTTAATATATTTTTACAAATTTTTTTCTTATGAAATGATAAAGCTACCCATTTCATTATGTATGAGTTCAATTTTTTTTTATTGAAGTTAAAATTAACGTAGATATATGACCGAACCTAACCAACCCTACCTAACCTAACCTAACCTATCTTTATAGGTTAGGTTTGGTTAGGTAGCCGAAAAAGTTAGGTTAGGTTAGGTTAGGTAGGTTAGGTAGTCGAAAAACAATTAATTCATGAAAACTTGGCTTATTAGGCAAATCGGGCATTGCATAGTAGGCTGAGAAGTGCGTTCTGGCTACTATAGGTACGACATATATATATATATATATATATATATATATATATATATATATATATATATATATATATATATATATATATATATATGTCGTACCTAATAGCCAGAACGCACTTCTCAGCCTACTATTCAAGGCCCGATTTGCCTAATAAGCCAAGTTTTCATGAATTAATGTTTTTTCGTCTACCTAACCTACCTAACCTAACCTAACCTAGCTTTTTTTGGCTACCTAACCTAACCTTACCTATAAATAAAGGTTAGGTTAGGTTAGGTAGGGTTGGTTAGGTTCGGTCATATATCTACGTTAATTTTAACTCCAATAAAAAAAAATTGACCTCATACATAGAGAAAAGGGTTGCTTTATCATTTCATAAGAAAAAAATTATAGTAAATATATTAATTCAGGAAAACTTGGCTTATTAGGCAAATCGGGCCTTGAATAGTAGGCTGAGAAGTGAGTTCTGGCTACTAGGTACGACATATATATATATATATATATATATATATATATATATATATATATATATATATATATATATATATATATATATATATATATATATATATATATATATATATATATATATATATATATATATATATATATATATATATATATATATATATATATATATATATATATATATATATATATATATATATATATATATATATATATATATATATATATATATATATATATATATATATATATATATATATATATATATATATATATATATATATATATATATATATATATATATATATATATATATATATATATATATATATATATATATATATATATATATATATATATATATATATATATATATATATATATATATATATATATATATATATATATATATATATATATATATATATATATATATATATATATATATATATATATATATATATATATATATATATATATATATATATGGATACAAGACACTCCGTACATTGACAACATCGCACACCAATATTTTTACCACTTCGGACACCAGCTTTCGACGTTTCGCATATGTGTATGTATTCCATATTAAAACGACAATATAATGCTATTAACAATTAAAATCTTCTATTTAACAGGCATATAGTTATTAAATGAAGTTTAGTGATGTAATAGACATAATCCGGAGTTGGTAAGGACGCCGCCCGCCAGCGTAAACACAACACACCCGAATGCCCACAAACACGATACAACGCACAAAACACAACACTTCTGTCAATTTTTGGATAAACTCCTTTTATATTTATTATGTGAGAGTTATACATGTATAAAATGATAACTATTATAGGTAAGCGCCTAATATTTAATATTAATCAATAAAAAAGAAGTCAGAAGCCACACGCCTGTTTGTACATGTCTTTTGTGTAAAAGTATTTTGGGCGCTCATGTACTTGTGCGCTAGCTGACGTTCACAACTGTTCTCGCCTACAAGCATTAGAATTAAACAAATGAATTTATTTTTTCATTTATATACAAGAAGAGAAGGCTACCCTTGAGTCTGTAATATTCATCTGATCACTGGTCTCCCATTTGGTCCTCATTGCTTTATCTTACTATTATTGAATGTCAATAACCGTATTATGCAATTTCAATTTCTTCTATTTCTTTCTTTATTATGCACCCCATACCCATCCCGTGGGCGGTGGTGTAAAGGATTACAGAGGCACATAATCGGTTCAGGAACTGAACCTTCTAGTTCGTTTAGCTAAGCAAATAACAATGTTTGACGCTAGTTACAAAATTATTAATGTTGTATACACATGTACACACACTCATACATACATGTACATATATATATATATATATATATATATATATATATATATATATATATATATATATATATATATATATATATATATATATATATATATATATATATATATATATATGTCGTACCTAGTAGCCAGAACTCACTTCTCAGCCTACTATGCAAGGCCCTATTTGCCTAATAAGCCAAGTTTTCGTGAATTAATAAATTTTATCAATTTTTTTTCTTATGAAATGATAAAGCTACCCATTTCATTATGTATGAGGTCAATTTTTTTTTATTGGAGTTAAAATGAACGTAGATATATGACTGAACCTAACCAACCCTACCTAACCTAACCTAACCTATCTTTATAGGTTAGGTTATGTTAGGTAGCGGAAAAAGTTAGGTTAGGTTAGGTTAGGTAGGTTAGGTAGTCGAAAAACAATTAATTCATGAAAACTTGGCTTATTAGGCAAATCGGGCCTTGCATAGTAGGCTGAGAAGTGCGTTCTGGCTACTAGGTACGACATATATATATATATATATATATATATATATATATATATATATATATATATATATATATATATATATATATATATATATATATATATATATATATATATATAAACGTTCACCTCATTTCATATTTCTCTGTGGATTTTCCGCATATATATATATATATATATATATATATATATATATATATATATATGTCGTACCTAGTAGCCAGAACGCACTTCTCAGCCTACTATGCAAGGCCCGATTTGCCTAATAAGCCAAGTTTTCATGAATTAATGTTTTTTCGACTACCTAACCTACCTAACCTAACCTAACCTAACGTTTTCGGCTACCTAACCTAACCTAAGCTATAGAGATAGGTTAGGTTAGGTTAGGTAGGGTTGGTTAGGTTCGGTCATATATCTACGTTAATTTTAACTCCAATAAAAAAAAATTGACCTCATACATAATGAAATGGGTAGGTTTATCATTTTGTAAGAAAAAAATTAGAGAAAATATATTAATTCAGGAAAATTTGTCTTATTAGGCAAATCGGACCTTGCATAGTAGGCTGAGAAGTGCGTTCTGGCTACTAGGTACGACATATATATATATATATATATATATATATATATATATATATATATATATATATGTCGTACCTAGCAGCCAGAACGCACTTCTCAGCCTACTATGCAAGGCCCAATTTGCCTAATAAGCCAAGTTTTCATGAATTAATTGTTTTTCGACTACCTAACCTACCTAACCTAACCTAACCTAACTTTTTCGGCTACCTAACCTAACCTAACCTATAAATATAGGTTAGGTTAGGTTAGGTAGGGTTGGTTAGGTTCGGTCATATACCTACGTTATTTTTAACTCCAATAAAAAAAATTGACCTCATACATAATGAAATGGGTAGCTTTATCATTTCATAAGAAAAAAATTAGAGAAAATATATTGATTCAGGAAAACTTGGCTTATTAGGCAAATCGGGCCTTGCATAGTAGGCTGAGAAGTGCGTTCTGGCTACTAGGTACGACATATATATATATATATATATATATATATATATATATATATATATATATATATATATATATATATATATATATATATATGTACCTAGTAGCCAGAACGCACTTCTCTGCCTACTATGCAAGGCCCAATTTGCCTAATAAGCCAAGTTTTCATGAATTAATTGTTTTTCGACTACCTAACCTACCTAACCTAACCTAACCTAACTTTTTCGGCTACCTAACCTAACCTTACCTATAAAGATAGGTTAGGTTAGGTTAGGTAGGGTTGGTTAGGTTCGGTCATATATCTACGTTAATTTTAACTCCAATTAAAAAAATTGACCTCATACATAATGAAATGAGTAGCTTTATCATTTCATAAGAAAAAAATTGGAGAAAATATATTAATTCAGGAAAACTTGGCTTATTAGGCAAATCGGGCCTTGCATAGTAGGCCGAGTAAGACGTTCTGGCTACTAGGTACAACATATATATATATATATATATATATGTCGTACCTAGTAGCCAGAACTCACTTTTCAGCCTACTATGCAAGGCCCGATTTGCCTAATACGCCAAGTTTTCATGAATTAATTGTTTTTCGACTACCTAACCTAACCTAACCTACCTTTTTCGGCTACCTAGCCTAACCTAACCTATAAAGATAGGTTAGGTTAGGTTAGGTAGGGTTGGTTAGGTTCGGTCATATATCTACGTTAATTTTAACTCCAATAACAAAAGATTGACCTCAACCATAATAAAATGGGTAGCTTTATCATTTCAAAAGAAAAAAAATAGAGAAAATATATTAATTCAGGAAAACTTGGCTTATTAGGCAAATCGGGCATTGCATAGTAGGCTGAGAAGTGCGTTCTGGCTACTAGGTACGACATATATATATATATATATATATATATATATATATATATATATATATATATATATATATATATATATGTCGTACCTAATAGCCAGAACGCACTTCTCAGCCTACTATTCAAGGCCCGATTTGCCTAATAAGCCAAGTTTTCATGAATTAATATTTTTTCGTCTACCTAACCTACCTAACCTAACCTAACCTAGCTTTTTTTGGCTACCTAACCTAACCTTACCTATAAATATAGGTTAGGTTAGGTTAGGTAGAGTTGGTTAGGTTTGGTCATATATCTACGTTAATTTTAACTCCAATAACAAAAAATTGACCTCATACATAGAGAAAAGGGTTGCTTTATCATTTCATAAGAAAAAAATTATAGTAAATATATTAATTCAGGAAAACTTGGCTTATTAGGCAAATAGGGCCTTGAATAGTAGGCTGAGAATTGAGTTCTGGCTACTAGGTACGACATATATATATATATATATATATATATATATATATATATATATATATATATATATATATATATATATATATATATATATATATATATATATATATATATGTCGTACCTAGTAGCCAGAACGCGCTTCTCAGCCTACTATGCAAGGCCCGATTTGCCTAATAAGCCAAGTTTTCATGAATTAATTGTTTTTCGACTACCTAACCTACCTAACCTGACCTAACCTAACTTTTTCGGCTACCTAACCAAACCTAACCTATAAAGATAGGTTAGGTTAGGTTAGGTAGGGTTGGTTAGGTTCGGTCATATATCTACGTTAATTTTAACTCCAATAAAATAAAATTGACCTCATACATAATGAAATAGGTAGCTTTATCATTTCATAAGAAAAAAATTAGAAAAAATATATTAATTAAGGAAAACTTGGCTTATTAGGCAAATCGGGCCTTGAATAGTAGGCCAAAAAGTGAGTTCTGGCTACTAGGTACGACATATATATATATATATATATATATATATATATATATATATATATATATATATATATATATGTCGTACCTAGTAGCCAGAACGCACTTCTCAGCCTATTATGCAAGGCCCGATTGACCTCATACATATTGAATTGACCTCATACATGACCTCATACATACAAAATTGACCTCATACATAATGAAATGAGTAGCTTTATCATTTCATAAGAAAAAAATTAGAGAAAATATATTAATTCAGGAAAACTTGGCTTATTAGGCAAATCGGGCCTTGCATAGTAGGCCGAGTAAGACGTTCTGGCTACTAGGTACAACATATATATATATATATGTCGTACCTAGTAGCCAGAACTCACTTTTCAGCCTACTATGCAAGGCCCGATTTGCCTAATACGCCAAGTTTTCATGAATTAATTGTTTTTCGACTACCTAACCTACCTAACCTAACCTAACCTACCTTTTTTCGGCTACCTAGCCTAACCTAACCTATAAAGATAGGTTAGGTTAGGTTAGGTAGGGTTGGTTAGGTTCGGTCATATATCTACGTTAATTTTAACTCCAATAACAAAAAATTGACCTCAACCATAATAAAATGGGTAGCTTTATTATTTCAAAAGAAAAAAAATAGAGAAAATATATTAATTCAGGAAAACTTGGCTTATTAGGCAAATCGGGCATTGCATAGTAGGCTGAGAAGTGCGTTCTGGCTACTAGGTACGACATATATATATATATATATATATATATATATATATATATATATATATATATATATATATATATATATATATATATATATATATATGTCGTACCTAGTAGCCAGAACGCACTTCTCAGCCTATTATGCAAGGCCCGATTTGCCTAATAAGCCAAGTTTTCCTGAATTAATATATTTTCTCTAAATTTTTTCTTATGAAATGATAAAGCTATCCATTTCATTATGTATGCGGTCAATTTTTTTGTATTGGAGTTAAAATTAACGTAGATATGTGACCGAACCTAACCAGCCCTACCTAACCTAACCTAACATATCTTTATAGGATAGGTTCGGTTAGGTAGCCGAAAAAGTTAGGTTAGGTTAGGTTAGGTAGGTTAGGTAGTCGAAAAACAATTAATTCATGAAAACTTGGCTTATTAGGCAAATCGGGCCTTGCATAATAGGCTGAGAAGTGCGTTCTGGCTACTAGGTACGACATATATATATATATATATATAAGAAAAAAAAAAAAATATATATATATATATATATATATATATATATATATATATGTCGTACCTAGTAGCCAGAACGCACTACTCGGCCTAATATGCAAGGCCCGATTTGCCTAATAAGGCAAGTTTTCCTGAATTAATATATTTTCTCTAATTTTTTTCTTATGAAATGATAAAGCTACTCATTTCATTATGTATGAGGTCAATTTTTTTTATTGGAGTTAAAATTCACGTAGATATATGACCGCCGCTACTCTCCGCCCGCCACCACAGTCCGCTACCGCCGCCACTGTCCGCCACCGCCGCCACTGCCGCCACTGTCCGCCACCGCCGCCACTGTCTGCCATTGTCCGCCACCGTCCGCCACAGCCGCCACTGTCTGCCCGCTGCCACTGTCTGCCCGCTGCCACTGTCTGCCCGCTGCCACTGTCTGCCCGCTGCCACTGTCTGCCCGCTGCCACTGTCTACCCGCTGCCACTGTCCGCCCGCTGCCACTGTCCGCCCGCTGCCACTGTCCGCCCGCTGCCACTGTCCGCCCGCTACCACTGTCCGCCCGCTGCCACTGTCCGCCCGCTGCCACTGTCCGCCCGCTGCCACTGTCCGCCCGCCGCCACTGTCCGCCCAGGCAACCTGTCTTTAAAAAGAACGTCGCTTTTGGCCGATTCCTGATCAGAAAAAAAAGAAGAGAGTGAGAGAAGGAAGGAATTATCAATGGAAAGCGAGAGGGAGAGAGAGAAGAAATAAATTAACGTAGTGATCAAAGGACTGGACATTTTCAAGAGGAAACTATAATTTTTCCTCCAAGGAGTTCCGGACCGCCCGCCACCAGCCGCCACCGCCCGCCATCAGCCGCCACCGCCCGCTATCAGCCGCCACCGTCCACTGCCACCGCCTGCCACCACCCACCATGGGACCTATTAAGGATCCCTTCGCTGGGGGGAGGGGGCAACCTGCCTCCCCCCGCCCTCCCAGGAGGATGAGTTCTCCCAGGAGGTCGAGGAGTTGGAGGAGCTGGACCCTGTGGCTTTAAGTACTATGACAAACACGGAGGACCTGCTTCTACCCCTTCCAAGGAGGACTCGTCCTCCCAGGAGGTCGAGGAGTTGGAGCAGGTGGACCCCGTGGCTTTATTGTGCCAAACCATGAGAGGCACCTGCCTCTACCCCTTCCAAGGAGGACTCGTCCTCCCAGGAGGTCGAGGAGTTGGAGCAGGTGGACCCCGTGGCTTTATTGTGCCAAACCATGAGGCACCTGCCTCTACCCCTTCCAAGGAGGACTCGTCCTCCAAGGAGGACTCGTCCTCCGAGGAGGATGAATCGTCACTCCAGCTCAGCTCCTGAGACACAAAGTCCAGGAGCTGAAGTATCATGACGAAGTTTTTTGAACATGGGGGCAGGGGACCTGCCTCTTCCCCCTCCTCCTGAGAGGACGAGTCTTCCCAGGCAATCGAGTTCTCCCGCCTCAGACTACAATAGACTAAGGTGAAGATGTGAAACATGACCTGACGGTTCATGCTAGTTGTGCCCAACAAGACGTCTTCCAAGCCCTCCCAGCTCTGCCGCTCCCGGGCGTAGTCCAGGAGCTGCTGCAGCATGACCTGGCGAGACGTCTTGCTTCGGCAACTAGTTCCCTCTTCACCCTCTCCTTCCCGGGAAAGTACTAATTTAAATCCCCAGGGGAGGAGGAAGGAGAGGCAGAGGGCAACGCAACACATCTTCACACTGAAGAGTGTGAAGATGAGCATGTACTTGAGAACACGTAACAATCTGTGGCACTTGTCTTGGAGGATGTACCGAAGCCCAAGGAGGAAGAGCCCGGCCAACCCAACCAGTGGCAGGGTGGCAGCGGCACCTCCACCGCAGATGAGTGCTAGTATACTCGTGTAGTGTGCTTCTCTGGAATTAAAAATAAACGTTGGGTAATAAATATTAATTTGGTGGATAGATAACGAACAAAAATTGCCACCTTTAATTAAGGAGCAAACAAAATTAAACGGGGATGGTAGGGATAAAAGGGCCGGGTGACTGTTCGTTGTTGTATTGATTTAGGGACGACGACGATCGTGGGATCCGATGCGCCCCGGCTGCCCGATGTAACGGGGGGTGGGGGAAATAGCTCTATCTTGTCCATTATTCCACCCCCCAGTTAACTAACGAGGCCGTTAGTTAACTGTGGTCGAAAAGTGAACTGCGTAGTCGGCGGATGTGTAAATTGGTAAATTGGGAAATAAATCCCAGGTGGTTGGCTACTCGAGGAGAGTGAGCATTACCCTTGGCCGCTAGCGCATAAGTGAGAGGTTTGTGGTCTGTGAGGATGTGGAAGTTCCGCCCCTCGAGAAAGTGCCGGAAATGTTGTATGGCTGAGTAGATGGCGAGCAGTTCCCTATCAAAAGTGTTGTACTTCTCTTCAGTGGGTGACAGGCGCGCTGAAAAGAATGCAATTGGGCGCCATTCTCCTTCAATGAGCTGTTGTAGTACAGCACCAATTGCTGTGTTTGAAGCGTCGGTAGAGAGATTGGTGGGAGCGTCAGACACTGGGTGTGCGAGTAAGGTGAATTCCGCCAGCTTGTTTTTTATGTTGGTGAATGCTGTCTCTGCCTGGGGAGTCCACTCCAACGGAAGACGGGACGTGAGTTTCCGACCATGTAAGAGGTCGTATAAGTGTCGCAAGATGTCCGAACAATGTGGGATGAATCGATGATAAAAATTCACTACACCAAGAAATTCTTGCAACTTCTTTGGAGTAGATGGGCGCGGGAATTCCTTGATTGCCTCGATTTTCTTCTCTAGTGGTTGGACCCCTGCTGCTGACACACGGTGTCCCAAGAAATCCAGCTCTGGAACATGGAAAATACACTTCTCGGAGTTGAGCTGCAAGCCGAAGTTGCGCAGACGGTTGAGAAGGAGTCGGAGGTGTAGCAGATGTTCTGTTGGTGATGTACTGGCCACCAGCAGATCGTCAATGTAGGCGTAGCAAAAAGGAAGGTCCTTAACTACTTGGTCGATGAAGCGTTGGAATGTCTGGGCTGCATTCCGTAGACCAAAAGGCATCCGGACGAATTTGTATGTATGTATGTATGTATGAGTTTTCAGTTGTATGTATGTATGTATGTATGTACGTATGTATGTATGTATGTATGTATGTATGTATGTATGTATGTATGTATGTAAGGAGAGAGAGAGGAGAGAAAGAGAGAGAAATAGATGAAGACCGAGACAGAGAAATAGATATAGACAGAGTCAGGGAGAGAATGTTAGACACAGAGACGGATAGATAAGGATATGCAAAGTCAGTGAGAGAATGACAGAGATAGAGCGAGGAAAGAGACAGAGATGGAGACAGAGGGACAGGGACAGACGGACAGGGCCAGAGGAGGGACGGGGGAACAGAGGGGGGGCAGTGGGACAGAGAGGGAGACAGGGACAGAGAAGGGGATAGGGACAGAGACAGAGGGACAGAGACAGAGGGACAGGGTCAGAGAGGGGGACCGGGGGACAGAGGGACAGGGTCAGAGAGGGGGACCGGGGGACAGAGGGACAGGGTCAGAGAGGGGGACCGGGGGACAGAGGGACAGGGTCAGAGAGGGGGACCGGGGGACAGAGGGAGGAGAGGAGGGCAGGAGACCAAGAGAGAGGGGACAGAGGAGAGACAGGGGATAGAAAGAGTGGGCAGGGGGACAGAGGGAGGGACAGGGACAGACAGAGAAAGACAGGAACAGGGGGGCAGAAAGGGCGGACAGTGGGACAAAGAGAGGGACAGGGGGCAGAGATAGGGACAGGGGAACAGAGACAGGGACAAGGGGACAGAGATGGATAGGGGGACTGGAGGAAAGGGAGGGGGACAGATGAAGGACAGCGGACAGAAAGAGTGGGCAGGGGGACAGAGAGGTACAGGGGACAGAGAGAAGGAAAGGGGGACAGAGATGGACAGGGGGACATAGAGGAACAGGGGGACAGAGTGACAGGGGGACAGAGAGAGAGGAACAGGAGGACAGAGAGGAACAGGGGGACAGAGAGAGACAGGGGGACAGAGAGAGGGACAATGGGATAGAGAGGGACAGGGGAACAGAGATGGAAAGGGGGGACAAGGGGACAGGGGGAAAGGGATCGGGGACAGAGGACAGAAAATGTGGGCAAGGGGACAAAGTGAGAGACAGGGGGACAGGAGGAAAGGGGGGAGATGTATGAGGGGGGAATGTTTGCGAGAGATGGAGAAGGGGTATTTAGAACGGTTAGTTAGAGAGGGGACAACTAAGGCGCATCATTGAAAAGCAAAGCAAATGAGCATCATTGCAGTAGCAGGAGCCACGCACATCTTCAGCCTGCGTTGTTGAGACATTGTCAATTAAGCGGTGTCCAATAGCAGTATCTTCGGTATTTAAGCGATACCTTAAAAAATACTGGAAATATTGAAAGATACTAATCCAGATATTAATCCCCTTGTGCAACGCACACAAGAGGCAACAGCTTCTAGCTCTACAAGCGGCAATATAAAATAGAGAACAGGCGATTGTTTTCACTCATAGTGTAATAAACCCACGGACCCACCCACCCGCTGAAGCCGTAAATGCCAAGACATTACTTCCGTTTAAAATTAGGCCGGAAAAATCCTCAGGTATGTGGAGGATGAGGGAGGCCTTTGATCAACCGCCGACTTCCTGCCCCGTCGAAGGGGCCACCAGCCCTCAGCCAAATTCATGTGAAACATGTATGTGTGTGTATTAAATATTTTAATTTATTATTTCCAAGATTTAGCTGTTAGCTCTTGGACCCCGCCTTTCTAAGCGTCGGTTGTCTAATGTACCGACTCTCGGCCTCTTTTCCTCCATCATATCTAAACAACATATATTTTTATCTAACACACTCACACATCCCCAAGATGCAGCCTTTAGCAGCTTCCTGACTTTCAGGTTCCTATTTACTGCAAGGTGAATAGAGGTATTAGTGGGTGTATGTTTGTGTCTGTGTGTGTGTGTGTATGTTTGTGTGTGTGTGTGTGTGTACGTGTGTACGTGTGTGTGTGTACGTGTGTGTGTTTGTGTGTATACTCACCTAGTTGTGGTTGCGGGGGTTGAGCTCTGGCTCTTTGGTCCCGCCTCTCAACCGTCAATCAACAGGTGTACAGGTTCCTGAGCCTATTGGGCTCTATCATATCTACACTTGAAACTGTGTATGGAGTCAGCCTCCACCACATCACTGCCTAATGCATTCCATCTATTAACTACTCTGACACTGAAAAAGTTCTTTCTAACATCCCAGTGGCTCATTTGGGTACTAAGTTTCCACCTGTGTCCCCTTGTTTGCCTACCACCCGTGTTAAACAGTTTATCTTTATGTACCCTATCAATTGCTCTGAGAATTTTGTAGGTAGTGATCATGTCTCCCCTTACTCTTCTGTCTTCCAGTGTCATGAGGTGCATTTCTCGCAGCCTGTCCTCGTAACTCATGCCTTTTAGTCCTGGGACTAGCCTATTGGCATACCATTAAACTTTTTCAAGCTTCGTCCTGTGCTTGACAAGGTGTGTGTGTGTGTGTGTGTGTGTGTGTGTGTACGTGTATAACACACACGTACTTATGTGGTACGTATGTACTACATAATTGTAAGGCGTTTGCTGAATTAGAAAAGTCGGCTAGCAGTCCACCCTTAACGACACAATTACAATACAATACAATACAATACAATTTTATTTAGGTAAGGTACATACATACAATAAATATTTACAAGGATTGTTTAACTTATAGGTATAGCTAGTACATACAATGCCTAATTCCCTATCAAGTTTATCAATTCCTGTTACTGTTTTGTACGTAGTGATCATATCTCCTCTTTTCCTTCTGTCTTCTAGTTTGGAATATTTAATGCCTCTAATGTCTCCTCATAAATCCTGCCCTTCAGTTTTGGTATGAATGTTTGTGTGCCTTCATCGTATATTTTGCAAAATATGGAATACATCTCATTTACTTTACTTTAAGAATATGGTTCGATCAATTAAAAACCCTCTTGTTCAAATTGCAAAGAGACTGAAAGAGATGCAGCATGCTCAATGGATTATATATTAGTGATTATTATTAGGATTATATATTAGTGAATCATATTAGTGATTCAATTATTATGGTCATAAAACAATAAACAAATAGTTTTGGTGTTATTACACTCTATTCACAGGTTATATATAAGTATCTGCATGTTTTGTTCACCATTACAAACCACTAAGTTGGTTTGATTTTTGTTGAGATTGTTATTTATGATAAGATTCCTTACGTTATCTGAGAATGAAGCTATGTCGGTATTGGGAAATCTATAGATGGCACTTATAGTCAAGGAGGATTTAAGGGATTTACTGGAGAACTTGGCAAAGGTATATTCACAATAGTCGTCTCTATTACTAATGAGACTATTGCAGATGAAGGTATCTTTGTAAGATATTGCTATGCCACCTCCTTTTTTTATTAGGCCTGCAGTTGTGAATGGCTTTATTATCAGCCAAGTTGTAGCATACAACATAGCATATATATGTATATGGCATACATATATATATATATATACACACACATATATATATATATATATATATATATATATATATATATATATATATATATATATATATATATATATATATATATATATATATATATATATATATATATATATATATATATATATATATATATATATATGTTATGTTATGTTACAACATAACAGGCCAATTACACTGGATTAATCTTTGTGTTTAGATAGGAGATGCCTCGTATGGGCCAATAAGCCTTCTGCAGCCCCTATGTTTATCCCTTATGTATCCCCCCATGTTTTCACCTTCATTGTATTATCACCTGACCTAATGCGGGTATAAAATCAACTAATATATATATATATATATATATATATATATATATATATATATATATATATATATATATATATATATATATTCAAAATTCGTCAGTGTACTACATTTTTGTTGTTGCTTTTAGGTGATGCTTTTAACCAGTGTACGTGGGTCTGATTGTGCAACCACAGTTCGAAGAATAATGAAGATATGAACAAACGGCCTGTGGTCACTATACAGTCTGGAAGGGCAAAAGAAGAAATTGGCATTTCTACAAAAACAAGAACTATATAATGTTATTTTAAGTAAGTAACCAAAAAATTAAATAATTTTTTTAAAGTTTAAAATTCACTTAAAAATGTAAATTTTAAGTTAAAAAATTTTAACCAAAAAACTTAATATTTTTCATATTTGGAACCATTCCATAATCCCAAGCATAAATGATTATATTTCTATCACTTGCTCTTAAGATTGTTTCATTTAATAGAGGTTGGGCATAATTGTTCTCTGCTGCTAATAGAACTGACTGACTTAGCTATAGGAAAATGTAAACTTAATTGGTTTATCCATTACAGTATTTTGCAGTTTATTTCATGATCCTGTGCTTAATACTTGCATAAATAGTAGATTACAAAATGCATTTTTATATCATTAGTATTGAATAATAATAATGCAAATAATAGACTTATAAATGATGTACAATTAATTGGTAGGTGATATTATATTATTAATATTTTTTCATTCTTGCAAAGCCTTAACAAAGTCATTAACATGTTAATATAAACTTGATCACCTTCCACTTATTTTCTCATGTGCTACCTACATGTACAAAACCTTATTCCTAAATGCATATTTTGTTCTGAAACTTGTCCTTTATATGTTGTGTATCACCATCTCTGGAGAGTTTTATCTGATTGATGTATAAATTACTTTTAATTTTACAGAATATTATTGTTATACTGAATTTATTATTATATAAATAACTTAATTTTACAGAATCATCTATCAACGCACATCCACAAGTTGAGGAGGAGGATGTGACCTTCCAGATTTCTGAAGTACTGAAACAGGCACCAAACAGGCCTGGTGGATCTAGGTTCAAGGTAAAATAATTTAAATTTTTTTTTTTTTTTTTTTACTAATTGTCCGATATATATATATATATATATATATATATATATATATATATATATATATATATATATATATAATATGTATGTGTGTGTGTGTGTGTAATTACCTAAGTGTAGTTAAAGGATGAGACCGTCTTCCCAGCACTCTTTGTCATATAACGCTTTGAAACTACTGACAGTCTTGGCCTCCACCACCTTCTCACCTAACTTGTTCCAACCGTCTACCACTCTATTTGCGAAAGTGAATTTTCTTATATTTCTTTAGCATCTGTGTTAAGCTAGTTTCAATCTATGACCTCCTGTTCTTGAAGTTCCAGGTCTCAGGAAATCTTCCCTGTCGGTTTTATCAATTCCTGTTACTATTTTGTATGTAGTGATCATATCACCTCTTCTGTCTTTTAGTTTTGGCATATTTAATGCCTCTAACGTCTCCTCGTAGCTCTTGCCCTTCAGTTCTGGGAGCCACTTAGTAGCATGTCTTTGCACCTTTTCCAGTTTGTTGATGTGCTTCTTAAGATATGGGCCAACTTCTGTTGTTGGGCACCACACAACAGCTGCATATTCTAGCTTTGGCGTAACAAAAGTCATGAACAATTTCTTTAGTATATCACCATCCATGTTTTTAAACGCAATTCTAAAGTTAGAAAGCGTAGCATAGGCTCCTCGCACAATATTCTTTATGTGGTCCTCAGGTGATAGTTTTCTATCTAGAACCACCCCTAGATCTCTTTCTTTATCAGAATTCTTTAAAGATTTCTCACATAATGTATAGGTTGTGTGGGGTCTATGTTCTCCTGTTCCACATTCCATAACATGGCATTTATTAACATTAAATTCCATTTGCCAAGTGGTGCTCCATATACTTATTTTATCCAGGTTTTCTTGAAGGGCATGACAATCATCTAAATTTCTTATCCTTCCTATTATCTTAGCATCATCAGCAAACATGTTCATGTAATTCTGTATACCAACTGGTAGATCATTTATGTAGACAATAAACATCACTGGTGCAAGAACTGAACCCTGTGGTACTCCACTTGTGACATTTCTCCAGTCCGATACATTGCCTCTGATTACTGCCCTCATTTTTCTATGTCAGAAAATTTTTCATCCATATTAGAAGCTTACCTGTCACCCCTCCAATATTTTCCAGTTTCCAGAACAACCTCTCTATGTGGAACTGTCGAATGCCTTTTTTAGGTCCAAATAGATGCAGTCAACCCAACCATCTCTTTCCTGTAATATATCTGTTGCTCGATCATAGAAACTGAGTAAATTCGATACACAGGATCTTCCAAATCGAAAACCATACTGTCTGTCTGAAATTATATCATTTCTCTCCAGGTGTTCTACCCATTTAGTTTTAATTATTTTTTCCAATATTCCAATTCCAATTTTTTCCAATGTGTGTGTGTGTGTATGTATATTTGTGTTGTTGAATATGACTGAAAGTCATAGTCTTTCTGCCCCTCTCCTTACTGCTATTGTTGTTTCTCGCATCTTTGTATTGCTTGTATGTTTGGGCAATTTTTCCCTTTTTCCTAGTTCTGCATCTCTGCTTTAGTATAAATTTTGTTGTGCCATTATCATATATTTCACAAAACTTGACATACATCTCATTTACTTCATGTCCTAACAGCAAGTGTTTGTCAAATTCCTTAAGGAAATATCTGAGTTCCCCATAATGACCTCTCCACAAGTCAGGTTTTTCAACTGCTTCAAGCTCATTTTCTTCCAGATTATAATGCATTGCATACTTTATTCCCAAAAAGACATGGTCACTTTTACCCAAGTGACAATGTCACTTGGGTAAAAGGAGGGAAGTACTGAAAGGAGGAAAAGGGAGGTACCAAAGGAGGGAGGTACTGAATGATAAATATATCTTTCTCTTTCCTGGTAATTATAATATCCAGCATGGAGGGAACATT
>NC_091166.1:7054027-7114027 GCF_040958095.1 Procambarus clarkii
ACATAATATCTGATCTTAGAAAGAATGCCCACAGTTTTTGAAACTTTTTTTGATATGTTTAGAATGTGTCCCTGGAAATTAAGCTTGTGGTCAATGAGAATGCCAAGGAATTTGCCATCTAATTTGTTACAAATTTGGGTATTGTTTATTTTGAGATTTATTTGATTAGAGGATTTATTGCCAAACAGAATATAAAAGGTTTTGTCAATGTTAAGGGAGAGCTTGTTAGCAGTTAGCCACAGATGGACTTTATTTAGCTCAGTATTTACTGTGGCATTTAGAGCAAGGGGATCAGGACTGGAGTAAATGAAGGTTGTGTCATCAGCAAATAGAATTGGTTTGAGGTGTTGGGAGGCATTTGGAAGGTCATTAATGTAGATGAGAAAGAGGAGAGGGCCAAGTATGCTGCCCTGGGGAACACCAATGTTGATGGGTAGGGTGGGAAAAATTGTATTATTCACAGAAACATATTGGAGCCTGTCAGTAAGGTAGGATTTGAGGTATTGTAGGGGTATTGTAATTAACTCATTACATAAAAAAATACGTGGCTGTGCAACAGTGTGTGGGAATTGGGGAACTGGTGTGCATTTAGACGACTGGTGAGGACCAATAATGACGTAGAAGGATGGCACCAGCGTCTGAATCAAAGGGCAGTGAGGGACAACTTGGCTTTATATATTTTAATCCCCTTACTGTACCGTGAGGCGTCCCTGGTAACCTTGCAATACCAACTGGTTTCTGATCAAAAGCTAAAGTCCAGTCGCCGCAAGGGCAATGAAGAGAAACTGGAACATTTGTGGAAGCTTTGGGACCGTTACGAGGAAAAACAGATAAGCACCTCACAGTTCCTCAAGGAATGTTCGCGTTTTATCCCAGGAAGTGCCTGAACTAGAATTAGAAAACAGCAGTCTGTTTACTGGTTGTTATTTAACTTAAGTTAGTTGTAAATGATAATGTAAAAATAGCCACTGAGAACTGATGAGTTGCCTGTAACGGTTCTATTGTTACGTAGAGTATGGTGACAAATAAACACAGACACTAATATACTATATATATATTTGGTCGAATATACAGAAGTACACAGGTGATACGTTGGTGTGAGTTGAGCGCACTGAGCGTTGGTACAGTATCTCGCAAGTGTCTGCTCTAGACCACACTTGAAAGTAGACTAGCCAATGTTCGATGATGATGATGATGAAGATTAAGCCACCCAAAAGGTGGCACGGGCATGAATAGCCCGTAAGTGGTGGCCTTTTTAAGCCATTACCAGTATCAAGAGCTGATACTGGAGATCTGTGCAGGTGCGAATGCACCCTGCATGATGGGAGATGTCTCCCTTGTGAATGTGTTAAGATGAAGATGAAGCCACCCAATAGGTGGCACGGGCATGAATTGGTAAGTGGTGGCCCTTTTGAGCCATCACCAGTATCAATAGATGATACTGGAGATCTGTGGAGGTGCGACTGCACCCAGCGTGACGGGAGATGTCTCCCGTGTTTTAAACAGATGAGGAAGATGAAGATGAAGCCACCCAAAAGGTGGCACGGGCATGAATAGCTCGTAAGTGGTGGCCCTTTCGAGCCATCACCAGTATCAAGAGCTGATACTGGAGATCTGTGGAGGTGCAACTGCACCCTGCGTGACGGGAGATGTCTCCCGGACCAAGTGTGGAGCCAATGTTCGCTACACCGCTGCTTATATTGCTCGGGCAACACCTCACCTCATTCATCTCCAAAGGTTGACAGGAATATTAACACTATAGTTGGAGCGAGTATATTATTGGGATAATCTACTCGCTACAGAACTCCCCCTCCCAGGGGATGAAAGGAAAAATACTTGATCAAGGAACTTAGCTGGTCGGTGAATTATACGCCCTGCTCGCGTTACATAACCATCAAAGTTAACTTCCTCCTCTTCGCTGATGTCATCTAACTGGGGTCGTAGGGTGGGAGGTCGCACAGGATCAGGTTGTGGTGCGGCTGGTAACTGGGGTTGTAGAGTGAGAGGTCGTACAGGATCGTCCGTTGTCGTAGGTGGCGGTGCTGCTGGTAACTGTGGTCGAAAAGTGAACTGCGTAGTCGGCGGATGTGTCTCTGGATTTAGCAGTGTCGCAGACGTTGAGACGAAGCCTGGAGCAGAGCAGAGAGCTGAGTGAGGCCGGAGTCATGGAGCTCTGTGTGGGAGAGCGTGGCGGCTCGATTGAGATTTGTGAGTGTCTAAACTCGGGGAGCGAGAGCGTGGCGGCTCGATGCGGTCGTAGTCCGCTGTCTGCTCTGTGTCGAAGCTGTAGCGTCTTGGGTTGATTAGGACTGTACACGCCGAGTACTACATTGTTGACTGTGGAAATTGTAGTCTGGTACCAAAAGATGTAGGCAGTGTGTGGACAAGCTCGGTGTAGCAGGAGAGAAGAATGTGCATAATTGTTGCGTCTTTGGGTCGCTGGTGGAGCATTTAGATCCGGGGCGGATGGGCTCGGGCACCAGGACATTAGGAGGTAATGTAGGCACGTAGTTAGGACAACGAGGTAATCACATCTAGAGCTGAATTGTCCTGAAGGCGACGAAGTGTCGGAAACGCAAGCTGTAAGTCCTGTACTGAGCAAAGGGCTTGAGTCGGCCGAGTATCAAAATGCAGTGAACGTGTAGACGAATCTGATGTCAGAGCAGCTGTCGTGGGCGTAGGACGAGCAGTGCCCTGGCAGCGACGGAGAGTCGGCAGGACAAGCTGTAGATCCAACATGATGTAATCATTGATGAGGCTGTCAGATGAGTGAGTAACGATCGTGGAGCAGCAAGCCGTAGTAGATGAAAATGCAGAGATGGACGCGATGAAAATCATAGCTGTGGCGAGGGTGTTGGCAATGTTCCATCACAGCAAACAGTAGCAGTAGAGGTCCAGTGAGAGTCCATGTTGTAGTCCATCGTGGCTGGGTATCGTCGAAACTTCGTGAAGGTCGAAAATAGCCTCCATCTGCATGAACCAAAATTCTGAATCATCTGCGTTGTATGCTGGAAACCTGGTAGATAAATCCATGACGAAGATCTAGTTTGTGACTAGGTGTTCTTTTTCACTCACTGGGTCACCAATGTAACGGTTCTATTGTTACGTAGAGTATGGTGACAAATAAACACAGACACTAAGATACTATATATATATTTGGTCGAATATACAGAAGTACACGGGTGATACGTTGGTGTGAGTTGAGCGCACTGAGCGTTGGTACAGTATCTCGCAAGTGTCTGCTCTAGACCACACTTGAAAGTAGACTAGCCAATGTTCGCTACACCGCTGCTTATATTGCTCGGGCAACACCTCACCTCATTCATCTCCAAAGGTTGACAGGAATATTAACACTATATTTGGAGCGAGTATATTATTGGGATAATCTACTCGCTACATGCCCAAGACTTTTGCTCGTAAAGAGGGAATTGATTACAAACTTGGACTGCCTTTGAGCAGCCTGAGGGCAGCAATATCCCAGGAACATCAACTAAATTTCGGAGACTTGAAGCAAAGTGAAATTCACACCAGTTACTCCATCTATCATCATTCTATTATGCAGGAAGAACCGCACGTCTATGGGTCATCCAATAATGTTAGCAGACTTTTAGATGTTACCACTGCTAGGCTTAGGCTCGGCTACAAGTACCTCTGGGAGTTTGTAACATCTGCTGATGTAGATTTGACTAAATGTAAACTCTGTCAGCAGAACTATTCGCTTACTTTGCGTCATTATATAATGGAATGTGAAAAAATCGCGGAATTTAGAGATAACACCATCAATAGTGTCCAAGAAATGTGTAAGTACTTCATTCATAATGATGTTCTGCTCGAAATCTTAGCGAAGTATCCAAAATTTGCTTACTGTAGGTAATGCTGCACATGACTGTAAAGCTGCCGCCCAGTTGGATGGGTGTGGAGCACATGACTGTAAATCAGCTGCCGCTCAGTTGGGTGGGTGTGCAGCAAGACTAGTAACTGTGTGACTCACCATAGATGTAAAGTGCCTTGTATAGTGACTGTTGTGAGCCTCTTGTTGATCACTTGTGACACAAAGATTATTGATGTGTGTATTTGTGTAGGTGATTAGATATGTATGTGTATGTATATATGTATACGTATATATATATGTACATGTATGTATGAGAGTGTGTACATGTATATATAATATTAATAATTTTGTAACTAGCGTCACAAATTATTATTTGCTTAGCTAAACGAACTAGAGGGTTCAGTTCCTGAACCGATTATGTGCCTCTGTAATCCTTTACACCACCGCCCACGGGATAGGTATGGGGTGCATAATAAAGAAAGAAATAGAATTGAATCGGTCTGATTAAGACTTTATGACCATGTAATCTATGTTTTGCTCCACTACTTACTGGTTGAGTATGGGGTGCATAACAAATAATAGCCTCCTTCGGGGGCGCCTTGTTTCTAAACGTGTTAGTCTTAAATCCTTTAATCTCAAATCATTATTAGAATTAAATAAATAATTCTAATAATGGAAGCGCTAATTATATGAACAAGTGCCATGTATTTATTCAGACGAGAACAGCAGTGAACACAAACCAGCACATATACGAACGGAATGGTTTGTATGTACAAATTTCTCAGTGAACGAAGTTGTTTCTAGCCCGGTATCCGAAATTGCAGTATACGACTTGACCAGTCCCCATATATATATATATAAATAAAAGTGAATATGAAACTCCTGTTGGTCAATCTGCGCATGCAGTGCATCCAGTATGGGAAAGCTATTTCCTTCAAAAAGTATAATCGTGTGGCTTTATGTTTAAAGAAACCATTTCAAGTACACTCTTTGATTGAAAAACATGAATATAAATACAAGTGTTAATTGTAAATGACCAGTTATAAACAAAAATAAGAAGTAGGAAAAATGATATATGGAACCAGACAAAAACATTGGAACGCTTAGGTGATGAGAGGGTAAACAATCGCCACCATTTTAGCAGCACCCGCCGGTGATGTCCAGCACGAGCATTAAGAGAAAACCTTGACACAAACTGTACCTATCATAAAGAAGAAGCACCACCATTGATCGCCAAGTGCTCACATCAAGTCTAACTCTAAGAAACAACACTGAAGCCTTGATGCTTCTCCCAACATCCGGGGGAGAAAACCTTCACACAAACTGCACCTGTCATAAAGAAGATGAAGACTCACCAGTGTCCACAGTGTCGGAAGGTATTCACCCGTCCTGGAAGTGTGAAGCGTCACATGTTAGTGCATTCAGGAGACAAACCTTATGAGTGTCCAGAGTGTGGGAAGAAATTCAGTCTACGTCAAAGTATGACGACTCATATGTTAGTGCATTCAGGTGACAAACCTCACGAGTGTCCAGAGTGTGGGAAGAGATTCAGTCAGCATGGACATATGAAGACTCACAGGATGGTACATTCGGATGAGAGACCTTTTCAATGTGCTGAGTGTGGCAAAAAATTTAAAGAACGTGGAAATATAATACAGCACATGTTAGTACATTCAGGTAACAAACCTCATGAGTGTCCAGAGTGTGGGAAGAGATTCAGTCATCGTGGAAGTATGAAGACTCACAGGGTGGTGCATGCGGATGAGAGACCTTTTCAATGTGCCGAGTGTGGCAAAAAATTTAGAGGACGTGGAACTATAATAAGGCACATGTTAGTGCATTCAGGTGACAAGCCTCACGAGTGTTCAGAGTGTGGGAAGAGATTCAGGCTTCTTGGAAGTATGAAGACTCACATGTTAGTGCATTCAGGTGACAAGCCTCACGAGTGTCCAGAGTGTGGGAAGAGATTCAGTCAACGTAGAAATATGACGACTCACATGTTAGTACATTCAGGTGACAAGCCTCACGAGTGTCCAGAGTGTGGGAAGAGATTCAGTAAACGTGGAAATATGACGACTCACATGTTAGTGCATTCAGGTGATAAGCCTCACGAGTGTCCAGAGTGTGGGAAAAGATTCAGTGAGCGTGGAAATATGAAGACTCACATGTTAGTGCATTCAGGTGATAAGCCTCACGAGTGTCCCGAGTGTGGGAAGAGATTCAGTCAGCATGGACGTATGAAGACTCACAGGATGGTGCATGCGTATAAGAGACCTTTTCAATGTGCTGAGTGTGGCAAAAAATTTAGAGAACGTGGAATAATAATAAGGCATATGTTAGTGCATTCAGGTGACAAGCCTCACGAGTGTCCAGAGTGTGGGAAGAGATTCAGTCGTCTTGGAAGTATGAAGACACACATGTTAGTGCATTCAGGTGACAAGCCTCACGAGTGTCCAGAGTGTGGGAAGAGATTCAGTCGTCTTAGTGATATGAAGAAGCACAAAATGATACATGCAGATAATAGGCTAAACACTTAAAGTGTGGAAGGTAATTAAGAGAATGTTGAAGGATAATGAGGCACATACAGGTATATTAACTTAACTTTAATCTAACAGTGTGCTATCACAATGTCAGTTGGATGTTCTTCAAAGGTAATTTTATTTTGTTTGAGAAATACACTTCACCATGAAAGGTAAAGATCAAGATATTTTATTTTATTGTTCTTTTATGAAAGTTAGATGACCAAGCAAGAACTAGAGAAGCTGCCACCATAGAAAAATTCAAAATTGCTTATAAGTATAGAAATATCTCTTTAGTTTAGCAAAGATAAATCAAAGCTTTAAATGTTTTTCTTCATATGTATGTAAATAATAGTGTGATTTCTGTTTTTGTTCTCTGTGAAAATTTATTTAAAATGTAATATACTCTGTAGCTAAGAGATTCATTACATTATTGTTGTAATATTATTTAGCATTGGTGCTGGTGAAGAAGACAGTCTGAGACGTACTTAAGATGAGACCATTTGATTGATAGGGAAATGTAGGTTACCCCAGGCGCCGAGTGTCTCGGAAGCAATGGGGACAAAATTGTAGTGGTGATCCAGTTCTCTATACTTACAGGATTTGGCTGCTTCCCTGTGGGTGGCAGCGCCACCTGGTTGTGCAACACTGAGGTTAATGTAGGTGTTAGCCAGGGTTGATATGCACGTGTAGTCCCATACCAACTGCTTGCCATTCTTCCAGGGGTTCACTGTGATAACATCCAGGCGACCAATAAGAGCATCAGAGTTACGGTGCGTTAGGTAACGGGGCTCTCTTTCAGCCGGGCATCCAGCTGTGGTGAGGCTCCTCTTGATGATGTCGTTAACTTCACTGTGCCTCGAGTGCCATCCCCCTGTGCTTTGGCAGAGTAGGCCATGGTGGCCGTACCTATCAGCCACCACCTCGCCGCAAATACACCTATATCTGGTGTGGATTGGGGCAGCAAGGCGGAGGGCCACAGCAATTCGGAGGGCGTGTGGTGTGAGACGCGTGCCAGTTGCCGACATTGGGGTTGCTAACAGGAAATCCCCTGCATGTAGTGCTGCTACTGCTGTGAGGCGAGCAATGTTGTGTTGTGTTGTTGCAGCACCCAGGCACTCTGCAGCAACTTGGTCTACAATGGGGCCATCCCAGCTGGATTGCTTGTGGGCTTTTGGGGATGGTGGTTGAGGTGATTGGCCTGCACGAGAGGCCCACTCTGGCACAGCGTGTAAAATTGGGATCATGTACACCTGCCAGCTGATGTAAGTGGGCAGGTAGAATTTCCTTCACAAGGTCGTCGGATGCTGATAAGGAGGACAGGAAGGCTGGAACAGCGATTTGCGTTGCTGTTCGAACTCCGAGGCCCCAAGTCTTACGGGAAGAGAGGCTTGTTTCCACTGTAGGTCATCGAGAGAAAGGTTAAGGGCTTTTTTTAGCATTGATTTCAGTAACCGGTCATACTCACTTAGTTTTTGGCTACTGTAAGATGGTGAACACCTCAGAAAGTAGGTTAAGCTGGGGAGGGACAGACATCTGGTGATGAGGTAGAGTGCATCATGAGCATCAATATCCTCAATCCTCCCATCCATTCTCTTAAGGTCGGCGATTTTCTTATCAAGGACCTCATCGATGGCTTTCAACCCCAGGGGAGCTCCTAGGAGTGTGCTGTCTTCAGGTTTAGTTTTATGGATATTTGGCAGAAGACCCTCTATTCTCTCTATGATGCCCTGGTTGGAACATATTATTTCACATTTAGAAGGGTTCAGGGTGAGGCCTAAAACTGCACCTTGCTCCTGGATTTTTCTGATGTCCTCCAGGATTGAGTCTTGGGAATCAGCTAGGGTACCATCATCCAAGAACCAGATGTTAAGCTCGCTGGACAGGACCTCTGTGACTTGTTTGATGACTAAGCAGAAAAGGAGAGGAGCAAGGGGGTCACCCTGTTGGACGCCTTCTCGCGAGTCAGTTTCATGTTCGCCAAAAAGTAGCTTAAGATCCATACTGTAGCATGAATGTACAAAAGGGTAGAGGGAAGGGAAATGACTGAACCGCACGGAGTACAGCATCCCTCCGCACCAAATTGAAGGCATTTTTGAAATCTAGCTTGATAAGGGCCTTTTCGTATGTGATGTTGGCGATGAAGGCTCGAGCTGCATGGGCTGCCGCCTCACACCCTTGTGGAATGCCAAACCCGAGCTGTTTTTGCTTCAGCATGTTGGCCGCTGCATCACTAACTGTTCTTGCAGCTGCCTTTGCGACGAGGCGCCGGAGAGAATTGCCCACAGCTATTGGCCTGATCCCTCCATCCTTTTTCTTTAGAGCACACATATATATAGAGCACATATATATATGTGCACATATGCACATTTAGAGCACACATGTACCTAGTAGCCAGAACGCACTTCTCAGCCTACTATGCAAGGCCCAATTTGCCTAATAAGCCAAGTTTTCATGAATTAATTGTTTTTTGACTAACCTAACTTTTTCGGCTACCTTACCTAACCTAACCTATAAAGATAGGTTAGGTTAGGTAGCCGAAAAAGTTAGGTTAGGTTAGGCTAGGTAGGTTAGGTAGTCGAAAAAACATTAATTCATGAAAACTTGGCTTATTAGGCAAATCGGGCCTTGCATAGTAGGCTGAGAAGTGCGTTCTGGCTACTAGGTACGACACACACACATATATATATATATATATATATATATATATATATATATATATATATATATATATATATATATATATATATATATATATATATATATATATATAATATATATATATATATATATTATATATATGCGTATGGAAATGTCAAGACACATATGCCTGGAAACCCACTTCGGCCAATCATCTTCCAGATACCTACACCCACT
This sequence comes from Procambarus clarkii, assembly GCF_040958095.1. Lineage (NCBI taxonomy): Eukaryota > Metazoa > Arthropoda > Malacostraca > Decapoda > Cambaridae > Procambarus > Procambarus clarkii. Next base: position 7,063,256 of record NC_091166.1, read on the forward strand.
TACAGACTGGTGAAGCGACTCAACGGCTTGGTGACTCCTTATGTCCCTTGCACCTTCAGCCTGAAGTCTCCAAAGGAATTTGTTGACTTACTGCGGGGAACACGGGCCACAGGGATAAGAGCCTCGTTGGACGTAGAATCACTGTTTACCAACGTACCTGTGGATGAAAGAATCGGAATGATAGCAGACAGAGTGTATCGTGATCCGGCCTGTACTCCTCTTGACATACTAGAAAACATTCTAAGGAAACTACTCCAAACTTGTACTAAAGAGGCACCCTTCTTGAGCCTGGATGGGCACATGTATAAGCAAGTAAATGGGGTCGCCATGGGTTCTCCTCTAGGTGTCCTGTTTGCGAACTTCTACATGGGTACCATCGAGCAAAAGGTCTTAGTCGACATGAACTTGAAACCGGCCATATACTGCAGGTATGTTGACGACATTTTTACACAGGTACCTGATGTTAGACTTCTGCAGGAGCTGAAGGAGGCATTTGAGCAGAATTCTGTGTTGCGTTTCACTTACGAGATGGAGTAGGATGGGAAGCTGCCCTTTCTAGATGTAACAGTCATGGAAAGGAGCGGAGGTTTCCACACTGCAGTCTACACTAAACATACAAACATAGGAATGTGCCTGAATGCCAACAGTGACTGCCCAGACAGGTACAAGAGGAGTGTTGTTAATGCTTATGTCGACCGTGCTCTCAGCCACAGCTCAAGATGAAAGAAAGTCGATGAAGAACTCTGAAGTGTAAGGCAGGTCCTAGTCAACAACGGCTTCTTTAATGGTTTCGTTGAAGACATCATAAGAAGGAAGGTGAAACGACATGCAACCTCTGAAGAGACAACTAACACAACACTTATACCCCCTATTAGACTATTTTACAGAAACTTCTTTTCCTCAGCTCATAAGAGGCTTGATTAAGTACGACTTAATCAAACTAGAAATGCTCTACAAATCAAGGGACCCAGAATGTGGAATGACCTTCGCAACCATGTTAAAAACTGTACCTCTCTCAACCAGTTTAAGATAACGAAGCATTACCTAAAAAATCACCTGTAACCTACCTTACCCCTCTGTTGTCAACCCATGTCTGTTTTTTTTTTCAAATCAACGCTGTTTGAATGTAATTGTCTGTAATAATTTGTAATTGTATTTGTGCTGCTTTTTCAGCCATGTTCCTCCTCTCTTTTACCTCTATTTTTGTTTGTTCTCAACACATTTTATTCTTTACCCATTAGTATTAAGCTTTAGTCATTAATGTTTTTCCTGCACAAAACGCTTTGCGTAATAGTGGCTTTAGGCATTGTATATACCAGTACTAGCTCTATCTATTAATCCAACAAACTTTGTAAAATCTCTTGTATGTATATGTACCTTACCTAAATAGACATTTATTTATTTATTTATAAAACGGAGGAAATGGTCCAGAAAGATATTGTTAATAGAAACGTTATCCCTACAGACAAAAATCAGAAGATACAACTGACGATTTACTATAAAACCAAAAAAACGGCCAACCTACTCATGAGAAACTCTCCTGACATAAAGCAGAATGCTTTAAAAGAGACCAATGTCGTCTATGCCTTCAAATGCCCACTTGGGGACTATAAGCCTCAAAGAACTCAGTATATAGGCAAGACAACAGCATCTCTTTCCAGGCAATTAACGATGCATAAGCAACTGGGCTCCATTAAGGAACATATAATCTCTATCCACAACCAAACCATCACCAGAGAAATCTTAGCAAACAACACAGAAATCATCGATAGATTCAGCGATAGCAGGCAGCTTGACATCTGCAAGGCACTACACATCAAGAAGTGAACACCAGCAATCAACAGCCAATTAATACATAACTATATTCTACCCACTTCAAGACTCCGCTCCAATATAGAAGCATCAGGAAATATGGGCCAATAGGCCCTTTGCACTTACTTCCATCCTTACCTTCAATTTACTCAATACCCATTGTTTCGTGTTCTGTCCTGTGTTGAAAGTTTTGTTCACCTCATCCAAAACTGATTGTAACATATCACCTCACCCAAAATGCGGGTATGAAATGAAAGATGCTTAAATCATAGGATAGTAAGAACTCTGTTTAGTGTTTGCAGGTTATAGTTGTGTGTATGTAAACTAAAAGTCTTTGAAAATGTAATAAGTTATTACGAAACGCGTTCAAGTGTCGCATCAGACTAGAAATAAAAATGAATTTTGGAGAATTGATTTTTCAATTACTATCAACAGTGAAAAGAAACATAACAAATATTGAGAAAATTTGTGTTAGAATTATTAATCTTACTTTTTCGGTCATATTTAATAACATATATATATATATATATATATATATATATATATATATATATATATATATATATATATATATATATATATATACAACCTTAGAACACTTTCCCACCAGGAGATTCGAACCCTAGCCAGCACAGAAGCCTTACAGCAACTGGCATAACTGGTACGCCTTTAACCCACTGCACCACAGCTCAGACCCTTAAAAGAGATGGTAATTTCGGAGTATTTTCTCCAGAGTATTTATTTATTTAATTTATTCATTTATCGTATTTAATTTATTTATTTATGTATTTATTTATTTACTTTGGAGAATTTATTTATTTAAATACTCTGAAATTACTATCTCTTTTAAGGGTCTGAGCTGTGGTGCAGTGGGTTAAAGGCGTACCAGTTATGCCAGTTGCTGTAAGGCTTCTGTGCTGGCTAGGGTTCGAATCTCCTGGTGGGAAAGTGTTCTAAGGTTGTATAATCTCTCTTGCGTGTTTAGGCAAGTTGTGCATTTATATATATATATATATATATATATATATATATATATATATATATATATATATATATATATATATATATATATTTAAATATATATATAATGTGGATATATAGGGATTGCCCCAATAGATTGCCACAAGGATAGTAAACATATTCTTGAAACCCAAGGCCATTCAATGCTCCAGATTGATATGTTACTCGACCTCCCTCGTGGTCATCCTGGCCAGTCTCTTTGCGTAATGAAGATCACTTTTGATAGTAGGTCCCTTCTGTCTTTCGTAATTCTTGCTGGTGCCAGATGCTCCTGAAGGAGCATCTGTTCTCCTCCCCTTTGCCATAGGTGCTGGAAATTTGGGCATGATCCCTTCAAATGCACAAGTGCCGTGTCTCTGATGCCCCTTGTGTGGATACTCAGGTCATTATAAGACAGTGCTTTTCTTCCCAAGCTCACTGCATCAATTGTAGTGATGCCCACCCTACCTTCTCCCGCACATGTGTGCAATACAAATTTGAGGAAACCATCCTCAATTTGAAACATCAGAATCATTTATCTTTTCTTGAGGTGAGACGCCAAGTACACCATCTTTTATCTTCCTCTGGCATGTCTTATACTCGTATATTGTGTTCCACTTTTCGCCCTCTCCCACTTTCTCAGTTTTGCAACTGTTTCCAGGCCATGGACTTGGACACCACCAACACCTCACCTGCTCTATTGAATTCTGGGCCAGAGGGTCTTCCTCCTAGATCTCTGTCTGGTGTCTCCCATCCCTTCCTTCCTTCCTTCCTTCCTTCCTTCCTTCCTTCCTTCCTTCCTTCCCAGTGTTCCCTGTCTCCTGTGCCCTCTTTTCCTTCTCGGCCCTCCCCTCTTGTATTTTGGCCCTCCACACCTCCTGTCCATCCAGGTCGTTGTCCCTCCTCCCAGCAATCTTCATATTGACTGCTCCTGTTCTCCTTCTCCTGTTGAGACTGCAACGGCTGTCGCCCAGTACGATGCTACTGGCACACCTGTCTATGTTAGAAACATAAGCCTGGCTCCTCTTCTTCCTCCCCAGCAGGTAAGAAGGCATCAATCTCTTCCTCACCTTCCGACTCCGACTCTATCCCTGAATCCCTCTCCCATTTCGGTGGTTAAGTACTCTGTCCCAAATATGGAAATTCCCTTGGCCCTCAATTCTCTCTTGGATGCTGCCCTTGATGAGGTGTGCTCCCCTGTTTCTGCCCCTCCTCTCCCTGATTGCCTTGACCACACCTCTCCAATGCTGCTCTAGACCCGGTCAGTCCACCTCTGGTTCATCCTACCACTACCTTAATAAAAAGACTCCATTGTTCCTGCTAGATGTACCTGTTCTTGATAGATTTACCTGTTCTAGCTAGATTTATCTATGCCCCATAACCCCAATTTCACTGATCCTGATCTTGCTTAGTATACTGTTTTAATTTGCCTTTGTTTGACCCATGTTCTCTATTTCTATTCTCTCTATTTTTGACAATGTTTATTCTTCATTTGAATATTCGTGTATTTTATGCCAACTTATATGAATTCCAGCTTCGGATATCACAGTTTTCACTGCTTTGTGTCTGTCTCCAGGAGCCGATGCTTGGCACTTGTCCTGGTCACTTCCGTGGTTACGCCATTCTCTTTCCCCCTCCATTTTTTGCTAGGGCCCATAACACTACTGCTCTTTTGATTCGTACTGATATTACCTTCGTCCCCATACTTTTCCAGTTGCACATTGAGTGTTCTGTGGCCCATATCTTTTGAGTAATTGGTATACAGTCTGTTCCATTTATCTCCCCCCAAATTTCCCACTTTCTCTTCCAGGTCTTAAACACCCATTGGACTCTTTACCAGAGCCTGTGCTCCTGTTGGGTGATTTTACCTGTCGGCATACCCTCTGGGGCGATGTTCTGCACACGGGGCCGCCTTCCCGAAGGGTTCGTCCTCTGTTCTTCTCTGTCTCTTCTGAATTCTGGTGAACCCACTTATGTTGACACCTGCTCTTGCACCGTCTCCTGTCTTGATCTTTCTCTCCTGCCCCTGTTCTCTTTATTTAGATTTCACATGGCGGGTTCTTCGTGACCTCCATAACAGTAACCATTTCCCCATCCTTGTCACCTTTTTCTCTTTTCACCCTTCCGTCTACGTCCCTAGGTGCCAGTTTGCCAAGGCTAACTGGGATCTATTCACCCTACATGCTACTCTTTTCGACCACTCTGATCTGCCTCTCCCTCAAGCCTTACTCCTTTTTCATCACACCATATTAGACGCTGCCCTTCGCTCTATTCCTCGCTCTACCTCCCGAGGCATGTGGAAGTGCGTTCCCTGGTGGACTGCAGGCTGTGTTTTGGCTGTCTGCTGTAAGAGCACAGCATAGAAGTAAGACAGATACAGACATTTGGTTGTTTGTTTTCTTTTGTTTCACAAGGCGAGTGCGGTCCGTACGGCTAAACGTGTGAGTTTGAAATCTTTTGTCTCCACCATTATGACTGATACTCCTCTGCCCCAGATCAGGAAGAAAATCTGTAAGATATCGGGTAAGTTTGTTCCAGATATCTCGCCAGCCCTTCACTTCTGTGGTTCTATTGTGGCGAATCCAGTGTCGGTTGCCACCGAACTGGGTTCCCCGTTTTGTTGACTCTTGGCTCCAGCTCTAGTCTTCCTCCATCTTTCCTTGTTCGCAAGCACCTTCATGAATCTTGTTCCATAGATTTTCACATGCATCTCCAGCTTCTCTATAATGACCCTTTCTCTCTTTCCAAACTCCAGTCTGCCCTGATTCATTGCGGTTCTATGGCAGCGGGCTCAGATGGCAAAACATCTCATAATGAATGTCATCTCCCTCAATGCACATTTCAGTATATACTGAATCTGTTTAACCATATCTGCGAGTCGTCATCTGTCCCTAAGGACTGGCTTGAGGTGGTTGTTTTTCCTATTCGAAAACCAGGGTCTCTAGGGACAGCTCCTAAGGGCATCTGCCCTATTGCCCTCACGAGTTGCATCTCCATACTCTTTGAATGTATGTTCAATGTCGGTATGATGTGGATTTTGGAACACTATTGCCACCTCTCCCGTTCTCAATTTGGCTTTCGCAAGTGTCAAAACATGACTGATGTCTTGATGAACCTGATGTCTATATTCATACTGCTTTTGCTGCAAAGATCTCTGTTGTTGCTGTTGTCCTTTTTTGACCTGGAAAAGGCATACGACACCACCTGGAGATGGCATACTGTATTCTGTCCCAACTCTGTTACTTTGGCCTTCGTGGTAATCCCTTTCTCTTCCTACAAAGCTTCCTCTCTAATCGTTCCTTTAGAGTGAGGGTTTGTACCATTCTGCCTCTTTTCGGCAATACGAAGGTGTACCCTACGGTAGTGTTCTGAGCACTTGCTCATTTTCCTGGTTGCCCTCAATCATCTTTACTCCCTTTCCTCTGGCATCTTCTCAGCTCTCTGTCAGCGATCTTACCCTTCGATGTCGAGGTGATGAATTGCCTTTCCTCCAACTGCATCTTCAACTTGCGATTGATGCCGTGTCGTCCTGGACAATCAATCATGGCATCAAGTTCTCTACAACTAAAACTTGTGCTCTGACTTTTACTCAGAAGTAGGTCATTCTTCGTCCCCCTTTGTCGCTTTATGGTAATCCCCTTTTGTGCATAGATTCTGCTAAACTTATGGGGTTATTCTTTAACACTCATTTGTCTTGGTCTCCCCATATCTCTTACCTCTGAGTTGAATGTTTTAAGGTCCGTAACTTACTTAAGGTAAGTTATACTTCCTGGGGAGCTGATACGAGCACGCTCCTCTCTCATACTGTCTAAACTCAATTATGGTTGTCGTGCTTACTTATCTGCCTCTCATTTTACTCTTTGCTGTCTTGATGCTCTGCACCATACTGGGTTATTCTTCAGCCCTGGTGCCTTGCGTTCGACTCCTACCCTAAGCCTGTATGTCGAAACAGGCATCCTGTCTATACAGGATCGCTGTGATCGCTACTGTCTTCACTACATTGTGCAGTCCCTACAACACCCTCCTCACTTTCACTTATGTCGTACTTTTCCTTGCACACTTTTCATCACACTCGCGCTCCATTTCCGACTTCACAGATGGGTCAAAGTCTGCAGATGGCATTTCTAGTTTGATTAAGTCATACTCTTGGAATATCAAAAAGGTATTTGTTTCTGGTGTGGAGCTCATGGGTTCTGTTACAACCTTCAGTGAAGCTTTTAAGGTCAGAATTGGCATTACAGTTCAACATTATATATATATATAATACACATGAGAGGATGTGCAGTGACTTAATATCTAACATATTCAGAGATTTGAGTAGAGGTACCGAGTGATGTCTGGGGCCAGAGTTGGATATTGTCCTAATAGCAGCTTTGTGTTGAGTAATTAGAGGATGTAAAGGATTTTGGGTAGTAGGACCCCAAGCACAAATACCAAAGTTGAGATAAGGATAGATGAGGGAGTAATAGAGCGTCACCAGGGCAGGGCGAGGTACATAATATCTGATCTTAGAAAGAATGCCAGCAGTTTTTGAAACATTTTTTTTATATATTTAGAATGTGTCCCTGGAAATTCAGCTCGTGGACAATGAGAATGCCAAGGAATTTGCCATCTATTTTGTTACAAATTTTGGTATTATTTATCCTGACATTTATTTGATTTAGGATTTATTGCCAAACAAAATATAGAAAGTTTTGTCAATGTTGAGGGTGAGTTTGTTGGCAGTTAGCCAAAGATGGACTTTATTTAGCTCAGTATTCACTGTGACATTTAGAGCAAGGGGGTCAGGACTGGAGTAAATGAAAGTTGTGTCGTCAGCAAATAGAATTGGTTTGAGGTGTTGGGAGGCATTTGGAAGGTCATTAATGTAGATGAGAAAGAGGAGAGGGCCAAGTATGCTGCCCTGAGGAACACCAATGTTGATGGGTAGGGTGGGAGAAATTGAATTATTCACAGAAACGTACTGGAGTCTGTCAGTAAGGTAAGATTTGAGGTATTGCAGGGAGTGACCTCTGACTCCATAATGATGTATTTTACGAAGAAGGTTTTGGTGGTTGACAGTGTCAAAAGCTTTATGCAGGGTCACAAGTAACCCAACAGAGAACTCATTTTTATCAAGAGCTGCATGAATTAAGTTAATCATACTAATAATTGCTTCGTTAGTACTTTCTTTGGGACTAAAGCCTTATTGACAAGAGCTAAGTATATTGTGTTTGGCTAGATAAGAGTAAAGCTGCTGTAGATGAGGTTTTCAAATATTTTTGACAAGTTTGGCAGGATTGATATAGGTCTGTAGTTGTTAACATCAGTGAGATCACCACATTTGTGGACAGGAGTTACTCTCGCTTTTTTTTTAGATAATCTGGAAAGGTTTGGAGTTCAAGTGACTTGTTGAAGAGCAATGCAATAGCAGGAGCTAAAGATCTGGAGGCTTTTTTGTATATTAAAGTTGGTATCTTCTCAAGATATGATTTGGTTTTAAGCAAAAGGATTATCTCATTAACATCAGTGGAATTTGCAGGCGATAGGTACAGAGACTGTGGATACTTACCTGTAAGATAGTCCTGAACATCAGTACTGGAAGATGGAATATCATTTGCAAGGGATGACCCAATGGAAGAGAAGAGCCTATTGAACTCAATAGTAGTATCAGAGGCTGTAAGCGGACCATCGTTATTGGACAGAAGTATTGGTTTGTTATTTAAGGTCTTCTTTGATCCCAATATTTGTGAAATTGTGTTCCATGTTTTCTTAATGTTGCCCTTTCTTTAGGTAAATTTATCTTCGTAGTATTTAATTTTGGCTCTTCTAATTATTTTAAACAGCAATGATGAGTAATTCTTTGAAAAATTTTTGGAGATAATTCCTAACCTATACTTCTTCTCAAGGTCATGTTTTTATTAATAGATTTAAGTATTCTCTTTGTAAGCCAAGGATTGTTTAGCCTTTCAGTTGTGACTTGTTTCGTTAGCATAGGACAGTGGATGTTTTAAATGCTGAGAGTTTTTTGAAGAAAAGATTGCACTGCTAGGTTGATGTCCCCTATGTTACCTAATTCGGTCTCCCAGTTGACATTAGCAGCAGCAGCTATAAAATTGCCCATGGCAGTTTCATTGTGCAGCCTAAAGCTTATCTCCCTTGTCTCTAGAGGTGGTTTGTTAATGTTAGGAGAAATGTTGGGTAATGGTCTGTAGTGCTATCGATGATTATCCCTGAAGTAAGCGGAGAGGTTATGTTGGTCCAGATGTGATCAAGAGCCGTGGCAGTACTGTCAGTGATTCTAGTAGGTCTAGTAATTAAGGGTATGAGGAAGCAGGAATTCATACAGTTGAGGAAACTAGCAGCAGGAGGGTCCTCAGGCTCACAGAGATCAATATTAAAGTCCCCTGTGATAATTAGATGGTTTTTGTTCAGTCTGTTATCTGTTTCCCTCACTAATATGATCACTTCAATGTCTGCTCTATTCATAGAATTATTTCTTCGATCTCTCTTTTTAGATTTATTTTCCTTTCTAAAGACAGTTGTGTCTGTTTAAGCAATTTCCGTTATTTTTTCCTTCTGTGCAGTCTCCTGTGTGTTCTCTTTCTAGAGTTGTCCTCTTTCTGACCCTCCTCACAGGCATGTGCTCTAAGCAGATCTAGTAGGTTTCAGCTGTCAGTGGAGCTATTCCCTTTGTGAGAGTTTTGTCGCTTAAGATGGTTTCCCAATGAATGTTTCCAAGGTCTATATTTATTTCTTCCCAGTCGATCCTCTTATTGTTGAAATTGAATTGATTGAATAAGCCTTCTAGCTTGTTGGTTCTGTTGGACTTACTACTGTTATTAATGTTAGTTTGCACTTCAATGAGCTTACTGTGTGAGTGTGTAGAATCTGAGATTGTAATGTGTCTGATTAGTCTGGTGAGTAATGGTTGTGGTGTCAGTGTAGCCAAAAGTTTTGTTGTGTTTTAAATTATTTTTAATTAAAGACAGTTTGTTAGGGTGTGCTAGAAGTACACTTTACTTCTCATTTGACTTTTACACTAGAATATGAGCTCATTTTGGACATTGTCAAGATGAGTGTTTATTTACCATAACTGTTGTTGTCTACCTTACATGGTACAAGCTGGTGAGATGTGGAGTTCATTTACATAATTGTGTGTTAGACTTGAGACCAAATAGATCTTTTGGATGTAATTTGATTCATTTGTTAAGAGCACGTTATTACGGCCCTACTGGGACACAACCGGGTTCTTTTCTGATGGTATTAGTTTTTTGGGTATTCGGCCCCAAGTTAGTAGAGGCTTTCAAGGGGTGAGCTCCTTAACGCAAGTAAAATCAACGGGGGAGGTACATTAAATACACAAGTATACTTAATTATATATATTCCTTTCCCACCACCATATGTAAATTAAAGTCACAAAAGAGAATTATTACTACACAGTATTTACATCTTCGTCTTCCTCTGAAGACATTGGATACTTGGTGATGCTCACTCTGGGTAGCCTTTCCTGGTTTTCTCTTCCATGGCCCAGAACCCACGATGAATCTACCCAGGCCACAGGCCAGCCAAATTACAATCCCACTGGGTGCCTCGTCGTGATGGCCTACAACTACAGTCCAACCTGTAGCTGGCAGGTACTAGTCAGCCTCGCTGTTAGGCCACTCCATGACTAATACTAGGGTTGCGAGCCCTAGGCAGGAGCCTCGTGTGACTTGCTGTTCACTCTCCTCGGTCGGTACCGCAGTGGGTGGTCTCTTCCACCAACCAGCCCCGGAGACAGTGGATTACGTCACTGCCACTCATCAGGCAGGCTATCACACACTCAGCAGAGTTTGTCCGGGGGTGGCTCACAGCTTCTACAAAGCAGACTGGTGAAGAGACCTTGGCTGCCTTGGGTAGACTGACTCAACGTACCTCACAGCCGTACTAGGTTGACTCTAAAAGCAGACACGTCATCAGTATTGGGGACACTACATGGGATCACTAGGAAACATCACTTACTAGCTTAGACACAAACGTCCACCTATTTGCTCCATAGATGGCGTTCACTGTCTAAGCGCCACCTCACCAGAGGTCAGCAGTGGCAACGTCACGAGCCGACTAGGACAGGCATCCAGCACTTATTGCCGGCATCTCTCGTCATCACTAGATGGCGTTGTCCATGTTGTGGGATTTTCGGGAGCGGACTCACAGATGGCGTGGACTTCATGGCTTCGTGCTCAGGCGAGGAATTTTGGTTCGTAACACACGTGCCCAAAGCCCATGCTTTGGGCACACTATACAGTAATGTAAGTGTTCCTCGGGTAATAAATAACAGTGATCATCATTACCTGGTTTCAGGGGATGGACGGTGTTTCAGGCCATCCTCCAAAGGTTTCACAATGTCAAGAAAACGGTCAATTTAAAGTAGTCTCTCCTACCCTACCAGAGGCTCCAAAACAGAAAATGGGACTGTACATCACTTTCTCGAGTTGCTTTAATTTTCTCGTAAATTTTTTTGCCTTGTGTGATGCATATGAGCAAAAAGTGATGCTCTTTATCGGAGGACAGGTTAGGTATTTACTCGGGGTAGAGAGAATATTATAGAGAATCTTTTTCTTCTCTCTTTGGCAGGAACACCACTTGAATATGGCGTCGCTTGTGTGGGTGTGGCGGCGAAGTGATCTGGCCGCAGCGGTGCGACCCATCGTGGCTGTACTGATTTACGTCCTGGATGATCCCGGAAGCGCCTTAGTCGGACCTTAGCATGCATCTTAGCCCGGACACAAGTTCGAATCCTCATTACGGCCTTTGTGAATTTGTTCATTAAATGTATCATGATATTGTGATTTCTGTATCACAAGTGATGTTCTTTTCCTTAAGAATGTATTCCATGATTTGTATACCGATAAAGGTTTGATTGATAACAGTTGTGTACCTTAACTTGTCTTGATAATAAACAATAAAAGTATATTTGGGTTTAAAAACTTATTATTGCTGTCAAGTTTCATAATTTCTGGAGTACAAGACGACTGGTATTGCCCCTTTTAACCCCTCAGTGGTGCCTCCTTGCCGTGGTGAGGGGCTCACGTACACCTCCCTGTGACCGGTGTACGTTGCCTTTGCCCCCTCTCCTACCCCCTTTTTGGGTGGTGGACGTGCTGAAGGGCACCACGTAGGGGCCTTATGAGCCATCGGACCACCCGCTAGAGGGGTCGCCTGTGAGGGGCCGCCCTGAGTGGATGGTTGGGTGTCCAGGCTGGGGCTACAGGGGGAATGGGGTCTTAGCACCAGTGTGGGAGAATGGACGATCTAGTAGGACACTCCTGTTGAAAAGGGGGAGCACCGCTGGGGACAACGCACCCTTCCTGCACTGGCCCGCGCTCAGTCTCCCTGGCTGCCCTGGTAGGTGGCATCTCTTGGTTCCAGGTCCCAAACTTTTGATACTGTTTGCTGCATGGATGACGACACGACTTCTCTTACCCAGGCTCATGGGGTGGGCAACCAGGCCCCTGAGTTGGACCATCCAGGAAGACCAGGATCTGTAGCCCCCGCTACAGGGCCCGGTTTAGGCCCAGACCGGACTCTTCCTTCCTGCTCCCCTCCCACCTCTGTGGTTGGGTCAAGCCCCAAGCCTGCTGTGGTAACCGCCTCGTCCCCTTGCATGGCTCCATCTTATTGTGACTACTGCGCCTTTTGACCCATCTCTCTCTAAAAGTTCTCATCCCCGTCTCCACCACGGCTACTCTCGTATGCTCCCTTTCCATACTATTTCGTACCATGCTTTGTTTGGTCCTGCTAAAGGGACTAAGTACTTTGACCTCCATCCTTTACATTCAACTCCTGACAATTTTTCCCTACATAGGCATCTTGTAGATTCCGTAGATGCCTCAGTAACTTTCAACCCCACCCGTCTTGGTACCCGTGTCGTTGCTGCTCCTCAGGATGCAGCCACCCGCTTGGCCGCCTTATCCTGCCTTGGCGAGACCCCTGTTTGGGTCTCAAAGAACGCTCGGGTAAATTCCAGTGTTGGCACTGTTCTCCTCCCACACCATGTTGCGACTGGTGTTATGAATTTAAAAGACTGAAAAGACCACGAGGATATCAAGCATATCCTCGAGGCCCAGGGTCATTCTGTTCTCCAGGTGGATACGTTTACTCATCCCCCTCATGGTTATCGCCTTCTGCCCCTTCGGGTTGTGAAGATTAACTTTGATGGTAGGACCCTTCCGCCCTCTGTCATTCTTGCTGGTGCCAGATGCTTCGTTCAGGAGTATATTCCATCTCCTCGGCTCTGCAATAAGTGCTGGAGGTTTGGGCATGGTGCCCTCAAATGCTCTAGTCCTGTTTCTCTCTGTCCCATGTGTGGAGGCGAGGGTCACTCTAAGCTGGAGTGCACTTCTCCCTAGGTCCGCTGCCTCAATTGCAGTGAGTCCAACCCTACCTTCTCCCGCACGTGTATACGTTACAAACTTGAGACGGCTGTCCTCAACTTGAAGCACCGGGACCATTTGTCTTTTCCTGAGGTTCGGCGCTAAGTTCATTGTCTCCCCTGTTTTGCTGGCGTATCCTATGCTCGCGTGGTGCGCTCCTCCTCTCCTCGTCCTTCCCACCTTAGTCTCACAACCATTTCCAAGCCTTAGACCCGGACACACCCACCACCACCTCCCCTGTTTCCCTCCGTTCTGTCCCAAAGGGTCCCCCCCTTCTGGTTCTCTGTCTAGGGTATCCCTTCTTTTTACCCAGTCTGTCATGTCTTCTGTGTCTTTCTCCTCTCCTTCTGGTCTTCCATCCCATCATTCTCCTCCGTCTCTTGGCTCACCACGCCACCTGACAGTGCGGGCCGATGTCCATCGCTCTCCTGGTGGTCATGTTGTTCGCTCGCGCTCTTCTTCTCCTTTCGAGATGTTGGAGTCCATTGCCCAGTACATTGCTGCTGGGAAACCTGTCTCTTTGAGTCAGAAGCGGAAACCTGGCTCCGCTCCTTCCTCCTTCCCGGTAGGTAAGAAGGCTTCGCTTTCTTCTCAACCCCCTATCTCTGATTCTTTTGTTCCTTCCCCTCCTGATTCGGTGGTGGAGCTCCCTGTTCCTACTGTGGGGGTTTGTTTAGCCCCCGGTTCCGTCTCGGATACTGCCCTTGCTGAGGTGAGCTCCCCTCCTCCTCCTCCTCCTCCTCTTCCTTTCCTCCTCCAAGCACTGTTCGTCCACCTGTGGTCTGTCCTCCAACTTCTTTCCCTCCTTCTTTACTCAGTTTACCCATGCTCCCTAACCCTGACTTCGCTGATCCTGACCCTGTGCTTATTTCACGTGCTGTATTCTCTTTTCACCTTTGTTTCTTCTTTGATCTCTGTTGCTATCCTTTCTCTTTTTGCCAATGTCTATTCTTCCGTGGAACATCCGTGGATATTACGCCAATTTCCTTGACCTCCAACTTCTAATTTCATAGTTTTCGCCCCCTTTTGTGTCTGTCTCCAGGAGCCGATGCTTGGTGCTCGTCCTGGTCGCTTCTGTGGCTATTGTTTTCTCTCACCCCCCCCCCCAGCTGTTGCTGGGGCCCATAACCCTGCTCTCTTGATTCACTCAGATGTTCCCTTCGTCCCCTTACTTTTTTCCTCGCCTCTCCACTGTTCTGCTGCTGTTCTGCTCTCTTGATTCACTCAGATGTTCCCTTCGTCCCCTTACTTTTTCCTCGCCTCTCCACTGTTCTGCTGCGTGTGTCTTTGTGCGTAAATGGTACGTGGTTTGTTCCATTTATCTCCTCTCCACTGTCCCACTTTCTCTTCCCGATCTTAAACACCTCCTAGACTCCTTGCCAGAACCTGTGCTCCTGCTGGGTGATTTCAATTGTCGTCATGCCCTTTGGGGTGATGTGCTGATAGACACCCAGGGTCGCTGTTACCTATCGTACGTCACGGCTCGAAACCCTAACAACAGCAAGACCTTAAATGTCAAGGGCTACTACAAACTGCTGTTCTCTAGAGCGGGTCACCAGTGTAACCCCTTTATTGGCACAGGTTAATTTAAGGATTTCTCCCTTAAGACTGAAGAGATATACAATAAAATTTATATATTCAATATAATTCTCAATAATATATAACTTACAGATGGTCAATATATCACTATTAAAGCAAAATCACAGGTAATGTCTCTCATATAATATAAGTATTATGGCAAAACATAAATGTTAACAAACTTATCTCCACAAAGATGTTATCCTTCCTGGTCTGTGGTAGCTACTGACCTACTTAAGGGACGGGAGTCAAAATCGTGGCTTCCGCCCCGCGAAAAATTGCCAAAGTTACAGAGTATTTATAAAACTTACATGGAGCAATATATTGAGACGAGTAATCTTAAACTAACTTAGTAAATGGTCAGAATAACATGCATAACAGAAAATGCAATTAATACTTCATGCAGTAATTAAAATAAAACAAATAAACGGAATTGTTGGCACGCTGACCAGCAACTAAACTGTCCCACGGACATTTGCCGTCTAATGTTCAAACAATTAATATTTCACAGCCTGTTACCCACTTATGATCACACAAAACACTTTTCCCACGGGAATCAACCGTGAGCAAACAAAGAAAATATAACCGCTCCCACGGGTGGATAAAGTTGGGCCTATTTCAGCATATAATATATAACTCAAAACAGCCATGAAATATATAACACACTAAATCACATGCAAATGATTTCAACTATACATATATAGGTAATGACTTATACAATCATATTACACGCACTGCATATATAAGTACAAATTAATTTATTTAATTATGTATCTATTAAAGGTACGTAACATTAATTCCACCTCTAAGAAAAAAAATGCAATGGATTGAAGATCAATGGCATTTTTTCCGAAGTAAAAATGTTAAGTAAAAAAAAGAACATTTCATTTATGGTACATCAAAGCTTCTTGACAAAGCATCAGCAATAACATTCTGCCTGCCTGGAATATGTTTGATCTCTACATTAAATTCCTGCAAAAACAATGACCAGCGCAGAATTCGTTGGTCCTTAACTTTCATCATATTTATGAAGATAAGGGAGTTGTGGTCTGTAAATACTAACACTTTGTTTCCTGACAGGTAAATTTCAAACTTCTTAATTGACAATATAAGACCCAACGCCTCCTTTTCTACCACGGAATAATTCTTCTGAGTTGCATTAAATTTTCTAGAGTAATAATACATAGGGTGCTCAATATTATCTAAACCAACTTGAATAAGCACAGCACCTATTCCAACATCTGACACATCACTATATTTAGCATGTCCTATGGATTCAATACATTCCTCCAAAAAGGGTAAGGGAAAAACGTCCACAGTAGTGCTCTTGTTCAGTTTACGATAATCTACGCACAATCTCCAGGTTCCTCCTGTTTTTGGCACTAACAAACACGGAGAGCTCCAAGTACTTTGACTTGGCCGAATGAAATCATGCTGGAGCAGATATTCCACTTCTGCTTGTATAATTTTCCTCTTTTCGGGATTCACTCTGTACGGATGTTGTCGAATGGGTGTGCTGTCCAGGAGCTGAATGTCGTGTGTGATGAGGTGGGTCTGTGTGGGAACCTCCCCAAACAGAGATGTATGGTTGTCCAGTAGCACCTGGAACTCATCACGTTGCTCCTCCTGTAAATGACATAGCATCTCCCTGCCATTGGAACTGGAACTGAGAAGTTGAATATTAACATCATTTCCTTCACTGCAATTATCCTCAGGTGGTAACTCTTCCCGACTAAAACAAGCTACTACACCTGGTCCAACATAAGCCTTTAATCTGTTAATGTGCACAGTCATTTTTGGCTCTGAAAGATTAGAGTTAATTAGTTTATAAGTTAGGTCTCCCACCTTCTCTACCACTTGGTAGGGTCCTGCAAACTTATGGGACATGGAAGTCCCCAAACGAGGTTTCAACACCAACACCAAATCTCCGACAGCAAACGATCTGAGTTTAGCCTTGAACTTCTTGTCAAATCTTAATTTCATGGCTTGTTGAGTTCTTCCCAGATGTTCTTTCGCCAACTCTCGAGCCCGACACAACTTGTCCTTGACCTCACTCAAGTACAACCCACTCTGATGAACAGAGATATCTCCCAACAACTTTTCTTGGAGCATTTTAAGATGACCTCTCACTTGGTGACGAAACACGAGTTCAAAAGGAGAACACCCCAATGACATTTGTAACCCTTCTCTAGCAGCAAACAACACAAAGGGGAGATTCTCATCCCAATTACGTGGTTAAGTTTCTCCGGTTGTCCTCAACATTTGTTTTAAAGTCTGGTGGAAACGTTCAAGCCCACCTTGGCTTTGTGGATGATATGGACTGGATAATTTGTGCTGAATCCCTCGGGACTCGCAAAAAGTTCTGAAAACTTTGGAACAAAAATTTCCCCCATTGTCACTCTGAATAACTCTAGGCATTCCAAACAAGAAAAAGAATCGTTCAAGACACTTGATGAGATTATGAGCTTTGGTAGTCCTTAGAGCATAAGCTTCAGGAAATCTCGTTGTCATACACATGAGAGTGAACAAAAACATGTTACCCGACTTAGTCTTAGGTAAAGGACCTACACAATCAATTACAACATGAGTAAATGGTTCATCAGGAACTACAATAGGTTGCAATGGTGCTCTAGGCACAGATTGATTTGGTTTGCCAACAATTTTACAGGGTACACAATTATGACAATATCTGACCACATCTTTCTTTAACTTGGGCCAGAAAAAATATTTGCATATCTTATGGTACATATTTGTGATACCTTGATGACCTCCCATGGGGTCATCATGTGCAGCCTGCAGGACCTGCCTATGATAAACATTGGGGACAACGAGTTGGGTTCTGGTCTCACGATCATCTGAAGAGAGAATTCCCTTTGGTCTCCACCTTCTCATCAGAAGTCGATCCTTGAAGAAGAAACCCGTCCCTTCCTCCAATGCATCAACATTATCAGGAGCCTCAGAAATACACTTAATTAAACTAGGATCAGTAGTCTGTACAACACTTAAGGGCAATGACTCAGACTCAGCAGCGAGCGGGCAAGAACCTAGTAGCTTGATATCTTTTCCTGATTGATCAGAATAAAATGGAGCCATAGCTACTTCGGCCTCACTCTCGACAACTGGTTCACTGGAGACAAGCGGGCAAGGCACAGATAGTTCAGCCTCCTCACTTTCACTTTCCTTGTGGTTTTGGTTCGGCGGGGCTTCTACAACTGCCTCACTCTCATCATCCAGTCGAGTCATAAAGGAATCCTCAAGATCCACCTCCCACTCCTTTACTGAAGGGGTTCTGGTCTTGGGAACAGCAACCTCAGTGAAGACAGGATTACTCTCACGTGTTTTTCCCATTGATCTAGTTACAACACAAGCAGGGTAAATAATATCATCATCTGCTTCTGGTTGAGCTAATACATTATTGGGATTAGTTAACATTATGGGACACTTGGGCCCTACAACCTTTCGGTTGCCAAAATCATTACCCAGAATAATGTCTACCCCAGGAATGGGCAGTTGTTTACTTACACCAACATTACACCATCCTGAAGTATAATTAGAATCAAGGTTAACTTGATTTAACTTTGAGATCCCTGTTCGGGTCTCAAAGAACGCTCGGGTAAATGCCAGTGTTGGCACTGTTCTCCTCGCACACCATGTTGCGACTGGTGTTAGGAATCTAAAAGACTGAAAAGACCACGAGGATATCAAGCATATCCTCAAGGCCCAGGGTCATTCTGTCCTCTAGGTGGATATGTTTACTCATCCCCCTCATGGTTATCGCCTTATGCCCCTTCGGGTTGTGAAGATTAACTTTGATGGTAGGATCCTTCCACCCTCTGTCATTCTTGCTGGTGCCAGATGCTCTGTTCAGGAGTATATTCCATCTCATCGGCTCTGCAGTAAGTGCTGGAGGTTTGGGCATGGTGCCCTCAAATGCTCTAGTCCTATCTCTCTCTGTCCCATGTGTGGGGGCGAGGGTCACTCTAAGATGGAGTGCACTTCTCCCTAGGTCCGCTGCCTCAATTGCGGTGAGGCCAACGCTACCTTCTCCCGCACGTGTATACGTTACAAATTTAAGGCAGCTGTCCTCATCTTGAAGCTCCGGGACCATTTGTCTTTTCCTGAGGTTCGGCGCTAAGTTCATTGTCTCCCCTCTTTCGCTGGCGTATCCTATGCTTGCGTGGTGCGCTCTTCCTCTCCTCGTCCTTCCCACCTTACTCAGTCTTACAACCGTTTCCAAGCCTTAGACCCGGACACACCCACCACCACCTCCCCTGTTTCCCTCCGTTCTGTCCCAGAGGGTCCCCTCCCCTTCTGGTTCTCTGTCTAGGGTATCCCTTCTTTCTACCCAGTCTGTCATGTCTTCTGTGTCTTCTTTCTCCTCTCCTTCTGGTCTTCCTACACGTCATTCTCCTCCGTCTCTTGGCTCACCACGCCACCTGACAGTGCGGGCCGATGTCCATCGCTCTCCTGATGGTCATGTTGTTTGCTCGTGCTCTTCTCCTTTCGAGATGCTGGAGTCTGTTACCCAGTACATTGCTGCTGGGAAACCAGTCTCTTTGAGTCAGAAGCGGAAACCTGGCTCCGCTCCTTCCTCCTTCCCGGTAGGTAAGAAGACTTCGCTTTCTTCTCAACCCCCTATCTCTGATTCTTTTGTTCCTTCCCCTCCCGCTTCGGTAGTGGAGCTCCCTGTTCCTACTGTGGGGGCTTGTTTAGCCCCCGGTTCCGTCTCGGATACTGCCCTTGCTGAGGTGTGCTCCCCTCTTTCTGCCCCTCCTCCTCCTCCTCTTCCTTTTCCTCCTCCAGACCCTGTTCGTCCACCTCTGGTCTGTCCTCCCACTTCTTTCCCTCCTTCTTTACTCAGTTTACCCATGCCCCCTAACCCTGACTTCGCTGATCCTGACCCTGTGCTTCTTTCACGTGCTGTATTCCCTTTTCACCTTTGTTTCATCTTTGATCTCTGTTGCAATCCTTTCTCTTTTTGCCAATGTCTATTCTTCCGTGGAACATCCGTGGATAATACACCAATTTCCTTGACCTCCAACTTCTAATTTCACAGTTTTCGCTTCCCTTTGTGTCTGTCTCCAGGAGTTGATGCTTGGTGCTCGTCCTGGTCGCTTCCTTGGCTATTCATTTCTCTCACCCCCCCCCCCCAGCTGTTGCTGGAGCCCATAACTCTTCTGCTCTCTTGATTCACTCAGATGTTCCCTTCGTCCCCTTACTTTTTTCCTCACCTCTCCTTAGTTCTGCTGCGTGTGTCTTTGTGTGTAAATGGTACGTGGTTTGTTCCATTTATCTCCTCCCCACTGTCCCACTTTCTCTTCCCGATCTTAAACACCTCCTAGACTCCATGCCAGAACCTGTGCTTCTTCTGGGTGATTTCAATTGTCGTCATGCCCTTTGGGGTGATGTGCTGACAAACACCCAGGGTCACCTCCTTGAACCTTTCCTCCTCTCTTCTTCCCTGTCCCTTCTTAATTCTGGTGAGCCCACTCATTTGGACTCTCGGACTTGCTCCCTTTCCTGTCTCGATCTTTCTCTGTGCTCGCCATCCCTTTCCTCAGATTTTGGGTGGTGTGTCCTTAATGACTTCCATGGCAGTGACCATTTTCCTATCCTTGTTAGTTTTTTCTCTTTTCACCCTCCTCTCTCCTTCTCTAGGTGGCGGTTTGCAGAGGCTGACTGGTGCCTCTTTACTCACCATGTTACTATTTCCGACCTCTCCATTCTGCCTCTCCCTCATGACACTGTCTTTGATGCTGCCCTCCACTCTATTCCTCACTCTTCCTCTTGGGGAATGTGGAAGTATGTTCCCTGGTGGAATGTGGACTGTACTTGTGCTGTCCGCTGTAAGCGTGCAGCCTGGAAGAGACTTTTTCTTTTGTTTCGAAAGGCGAGTGCGGTGGCCCGTAGGACCATCTGTTCGACTAAACGTGCTTGCTGGATGTCTTATGTCTCCACCGTTATGTCCAAAACTCCTTTACCACTGGTCTGTAAGCGTATTCGTAAGATTACGAACTTACCCGCGTAAGTTCATTCCCGATGTCTCGCCGGTCCTTCGCCCCCGTGGTGTTCTTGTGGCGGACCCATTGCAGGTCGCGACCGAACTGGGTTCCCACTTTTCATGTTAGTTCTGGTTCTTATCTTCCCCAATCCTTCCTACTTCGTAAGCCTATTCTTGAATCTCGTCCTTTAAATTTCTGTACTCATCTTCGCCTTCCTTATAATGATCCCTTCTCTCTCTCTGAGCTGAGAAGCCCTGTGGTTTTATGGCAGTGGGCTCCGATGGCATTCATTATGAAATGGTTTGCCATCTCTCTCCGTGTACGTCTCAGTATTTACTGAGTCTGCAAAATCGGGTCTGGGAATCATCGTCAGTCCCTGAAGACTGGCTCGATGCTGTTGTCCTCCCTGTTCGGAAACCAGGGTCTCTCGGAGTCATCCCCCAACGACTTCCCTCCTATTGCCATCACGAGTTGTGTCTGCAAGCTCTTTGAACGTATGGTTACCGTTCGTTTGATGTGGTTCTTAGAATACTATCACCATCTCTCCCCTTCTTAATATGGTTTTCGCAAGTGCTGCAGCACAACGAATGTCCTGGTGAACTTGGAGGTCTATATTCGTACTGCTTTTGCTGCGAAGACCTCCGTTGTTGCCATCCTTCTTGACCTGGAAAAGACTGACGACACTACCTGGCGGTATCATATTCTGTCTGAACTTCATTCTTTTGGCCTTCGTGGTCATCTCCCTCTCTTCCTCCAGAGTTTCCTCTCTCGTCGTTCCTTTCGTGTGCAGCTTGATACCACTCTCTCTGCCCCTTTTCGGCAGTATGAGGGTGAACCCCAGGGTAGTGTTATGAGCACTACTCTTTTTCTAGTTGGCCTCAACGGTCTTCTTTCCTTTCTTCCTTCTGGCGTCTTCTCCGCTCTCTATGTTGACGATCTTACCCTTTGTTGTCAGGGTGATGATTCGCCTCTCCTTCAACGGCGGCCTCAACTTGCGATTGATGTCATGTCGTCTTGGGCAACTGATCATGGCTTCAAGTTCTCTGTGTCTAAGACTTGTGCTATGACTTTTACTCGAAAGCATGTCGTTCTTCGTCCCGCTTTGTCACTTTATGGTCATCACCTTGTGTACTCCGCTAAGCTTTGGGGGTTAATCTTTGACACTCATTTGTCTTGGTCAGCCCATATCTCTTACCTCTGAGTTGAATGCTCTAAGGCCCTTAACCTCCTTAAGGTTTTGTCCCATACTTCTTGGGAAGCGGATAGGCGCACACTCCTCTATTTCCACTCCTCTCTCGTTCTGTCTAAACTCGATTATGGTTGCCCTGCATTCTCTTCTGCTTCTCCTTCTACTCTTTGCCGTCTTGATGCTTTGCACCATAATGGGTTGCATCTCAGCTCTGGTGCCTTTCGTTTGACTCCCGCCCTCAGTTTGTATGTTGACATTGGCATCCTCTCTCTCCAGGACCGCCGTGATCGCTACTGTCTTTGCTATCTTGAGCGGTCCTTACAACATCCTTCCTCTCTCTTCTGTCGTGCTTTAACTTTTACCCCTCCTGTGGTTCCTGTTGTTCTTCATCGCCTCCCTCTTTTTGTCCGGTTATCTCGCTTACAGGATTCTCTTTCTGTTCATATTTCTAATGTTTCTCCTCGTATTATTCCATCCTTGCCTCCGTGGAGAGTTCCTCTAGCAAAGTTTTGTACGTCCTTGACTCGCATCACTGCAGCTTCTACCCCTCCTACGATTCTGAAACGCCTTTTCCTTGAGCACTTTTCTTTGCACTCCCACTCTATTTCCGTCTTCACCAATGGGTCTAAGTCTGCGGACGGTGTGGACTACTCTGTTGCTTCTCCTGACCGCACTTATATGTGTCGCCTCCCTTGGAAGGCTAGCGTCTTCACAGCAGAACTTTATAAATAATAAATAAATAAATAAATAAATGTTTATTTAGGTAAGGTATATACGTACAAGAGATTTGACAAAGATTGATGGATTTATAGATAGAGCTAGTACATACAATGCCTAAAGCCACTAATTACGCAAAGCGTTTCGGGCATGAAAATCATTAATGACTAAATCTTAATACTAATTGAGTAAAAAGAATAAAATGTGTTGAGAAAAAATAAAAATAGAGATAAAAAAGGGGGGAACAAGGCTGACAAAGCAGCACAAATACAATTAGGTCGACAAACAGCATTGTTTAAAAAAACAGACATGGATTGAAAATAGAGGGGGTAAGGTACAGGGTATTTATTAGGTAGTGCTTCGTTTTTATCTTAAACTGGTTGAGAGAGGTACAGTCTTTAACATGGTTGGGAAGGTCATTCCACATGCATAGAGATTAGCATTATGCTAATATCTATGCTCTCCGTCTCTTGCTTTCTCATTGTCATTCCTCCTTTGTGATTGTAGTTGACTCTTGTAGTGCCCTCATGGCTCTAGGGTCCTTTAATCCTGTTCATCCGGTGGTCATCGAGATTCAACATTGGCTGTTTCTTATTTCTAGTAAATTTAAATCAGTAGAGTTTTGCTCGGTTCCCAGCCATATTGTTGTTTCTTTAAATGAGCGTGCAGATGCTGCCGCTAGGGACGCTATCCGTTCTTGTTCCATCTCCCGTAAAGGAATTCCTTATTCCGACTTTTATCCCGTTATTCATTCCTCCATCCTTGCCCGTTGGCAGGGTTGTTGTTCCTCTGTAGTTAGTAACAAGCTGCGCACTCTCAAACGTAGTGTGTCCCCGTGGCCTTCCACCTATCACCGTAATCAGTGGTGGGAAACTGCTGTGGCAAGACTGCAGATTGGCCATACTCGCTTAACTCACGGTCACTTAATGGAGCGCCGCCCTGCTCCTTATTGCGTTGTCCCTCATACAGTTGTGCATATTCTTGATGAGTATCCTGACTTCCAGGACGAGCGTGTGTTTTGCTTTCCGACCGTCCGTCGCGGTCACTTGTCCCTCGATAGAATTCTTGGTGAATCGGATACTTTTGATATCGTTCGCCTTGTGCGTTTCTGTTCTCGTATTGGCATTCTTGGTGATATTTTGCGCCCTTTGATTATTTCGCACTCTGATGGTGCTACATATAGCCTTTCCGGTTTGGTGCCTTCTTTTGATAATTACCTTACCTTGCCCCCTTTTAAATACTGTGGTATATGTGTTGTTATTTGTAAGTAGGTATTTAGTAAGTAGGCAGGCAGGCAAGTAGGGGCTTGATGGCTGAGTGGACAGCGCTTCGGGTTCGTAGTCCTGAGGTTCCAGGTTCGATCACCAGTGGAGACGGAAATAAATGAGCAGAGTTTCTTTCACCCTGATGCCTCTGTTACCTAGCAGTGAATAGGTACCTGGGAGTTAGACCGCTGCTACGGGTTGCCTCCTAAGGATGTGTAACAAAAAGGAGACCTGGTCGAGGACCGGGCCGCGGGAACGCTAAGCCCGGAAATCATCTCATGAAACGTACTGATATATCAAATCTTTGATCAGTAATGTTTTTGCTTAACACTGTATCAAGCAATGGTAAATTATATATATGACTAATTGTGCAGCCCATCCTTCTATTTTGGTAGTACTGATAGTAATGAGAAGGACCATAGTATATATACCAACGTACAGCAAAATTAGAAAGTAGAAATTTGAACTATTTAGCTGGACAAACTAGAATTTTTTTATTGTACTTGTGTTGCTTTGACAAACTGAACTAACCCAACCTTCATAGGCCTAATACACAATATCTAAGGCCTAATATAGTACATGTATGTGCTATACTAGGCCTAGGAATATGTAAGTTTGTTTTTTGCTTCATTTAAACTTAAAAGAATTCCTTACTAGCCAGTATACTACTATCTAAAAGCTAAGTAAGTACGAATTCTGACTATTGACGATTTTCACAATAGTTACTATGTAAACAGGAGGATGGGTCGAGTGTTGACTAGTTGTTTAACAAACTTCCTGGAGTAGTAGTAGTAGTAGTAGGAGTAGTAGTAGTAGTAGTAGTAGTAGTAGTAGTAGTAGTAGTAGTAGTAGTAGTAGTAGTAGGAGTAGTAGTAGTAGTACAGTATTCTCAAGAGGCAGAGAAGGAGGGAATTATCAGGGGAAAGTGTCAAGCCATTATGACTATATAGCTCTTGGAAGAGGGAGTCAGGATAAGGATTAGGGATAGGACGGTGGAGAAGGAATGATGCCCAACCACTGGGAAGTGGGGTCAGGATAAGGATTAGAGATGGGATGGGAGGAAGGAATGGTGGCCAACCACTGGGAAGTTGGTCAGGATAAGGATTAGTGATGGGACGGTTGAAGGAATGGTGCCCAACCACTGGGAAATGGTCAGGATAAGGATTTGGGGTTCTACAAATCTAAATTTGTGTAGTATACACCTGGAGAGAGACAATGGATAATGTATCCCAACTTCGGATCAAACACCCTTGAAGTCGGGCAAAAAAATAAGAATGTAAAACCCCAAACTAAACATAAAATGCAGTCAGGTCACACAACAAATGGGATGGAAGGGATTATACATCAACGAGTGCTTGACTAGAAAAAGACAGCAACTCCTCCACCGCCTGCGACAAATCCGTCATCAAAACCCAGATGCAATTCATCCGTGCTTCGTTAGAGATGGATTGATTAAGGTGAGAAAGACTGCAGAGGGTAAAATGTTTACAATTGCTAATGAAGAGAACCTCAATACTTTCCTCTCCCAATGTGGTTTGTCTCACCTTATTATCACTCTCAATGAATCAACTTAATTAACCCCCTTGTCACCTAGTGAGGGCTAGGTATCCTAAGTCTCCTTGTTTCACTTTTTGACATAATTTTTAACTTACTCTTTACTAGTCATTTACTGGACTTAATTAATTGAGTGCATTAATATTACTCTAGGTTTTATTAATTATACAGTCATAACTGAACTATTTATAGTTAATAATCGTTAGCTTAAACTTGCCTATGTTTATTATTCAACTTTTTTCTTTGATTTCATTTATTACCTAGGTTGCCTAGCCTCGCCATACTCCCTTACTCCATTGTACCCCTGTAAGCCCCTTGTAAGCTACCTCATTTTTTTCTTTTGTTGTTCATTTTGTGTTTGTTTTGTATAGTATTGTTTATATATTTTCCCCCCTTTTATAGCTTAATTCTACTTTGTAATTTGCCTTTCTTGCCTTGTTTTCCTGCAACCAGCTTTTTTATGCAGACAAGTATAGACCCAGAACTAAATCTCTTATCCACTATCTATGACAATCATCACTTTAATGACCTAAATTGCAGATATTTTGCAGCACATGATGTAAACAATGTATTAACACATAATCACAATATCTCTGTAATCAACTTGAACGTTAGATCCCTAGGTAAACACTTCGATGATGTTAGTGCCTTGATTGAAACTATTGACAAAAAATTCTCTGTTATTATACTTATATAAATAAATAAATATAAATATGTTTATTCAGGAAAGGTACATACATACAAGTGATGTTACATTAATGGATCGATATATAGATAGAGCTAGTACATACAATGCCTAAAGCCACTATTACGCAATGCGTTTCGGGCAGGAAAAACATTAATATCTAGAACTTAATACTAATTGAGCATAAAGAATAAAATGTGTTGAGAACATATACAAATAAAGATAAAAAAAGGGGGGAACATGACTGAAAAAGCAGCACAAATACAATAGGTTGACAAACAGTGTTGATTAAAAAAAAAATAACACACATGGGTTGACAATAGAGGGGTAAGGTAGGTTACAGGGAATTTATTAGGTAGTGTTTAGTATTTATCTTAAACTGGTTGAGAGAGGTACAGTCTTTAACATGGTTGGGAAGATCATTCCACATTCTGGGTCCCTTGATTTGTAGAGCATTTCTAGTTTGATTAAGTCGTACTCTTGGAATATCAAAACTGTATTTATTCCTGGTGTGGTGCTCATGGGTTCTGTTACAACCTTCAATGAAGCTTTTGAGGTCAGGATTGGCATTACAGTTCAGCGTTTTATATATGTATAATACACAAGAGAGAATGTGCAGTGACTTAATATCTAACATATTCAGAGATTTGAGTAGGGGTACCGAGTGATGTCTGGGGCTAGAGTTGGATATTGTCCTAATAGCAGCTTTGTGTTGAGTAATTAGAGGACGTAAATGATTTTGGGTAGTAGAACCCCAAGCACAAATACCATAGTTGAGATATGGATAGATGAGGGAGTAATAGAGAGTAACCAGGGCAGGGCGGGGTACATAATATCTGATCTTAGAAAGAATGCCAACAGTTTTTGAAACTTTTTTTGATATATTTAGAATGTGTCCCTGGAAATTCAGCTTGTGGTCAATGAGAACGCCAAGGAATTTTCCATCTAATTTGTTACAAATTTGGGTATTGTTTATTTTGAGATTTATTTGATTAGAGGATTTATTGCCAAACAGAATATAGAAAGTTTTGTCAATGTTAAGGGTGAGTTTGTTGGCAGTTAGCCACAGATGGACTTTATTTAGCTCAGTATTTACTGTGGCATTTAGAGCAAGGAGGTCAGGACTGGAGTAAATGAAGGTTGTGTCGTCAGCAAATAGAATAGGTTTGCGGTGTTGGGAGGCATTTGGAAGGTCATTAATGAAAATGAGAAAGAGGAGAGGGCCAAGTATGCTGCCCTGAGGAACATCAATGTTGATGGGAAGGGTGGGAGAAATTGAATTGTTCACAGAAACATACTGGAGCCTGTCAGTAAGGTAAGATTTGAGGTATTGTAGGGAGTGTCCTCTAACTCCATAATGATGTAATTTAAGAAGAAGGTTTTGGTGGTCGACAGTGTCAAAAGCCTTATGCAGGTCCACAAATAACCCAACAGGGAACTCATTTTTATTAAGAGCTGCATGAATTAAGTTAATCATACTAATAAGTGCATCGTTAGTGCTTTTTTTGGGTCTGAAGCCATATTGGCAAGAGCTTAGTATATTGTGCTTGGCTAGATAAGAGTAAAGCTGCTTGTAGATTAGTTTTTCAAAAATTTTTGATAAGTTAGGCAGGATTGAAATAGGTCTGTAGTTGTTAACATCTGTGGGATCACCACATTTGTGGACAGGCGTCACTCCCGCTTTTTTTAGAACATCTGGAAAGGTTTGGAGTTCAAGTGACTTACTGAAACATGGTTGAAAGAGGATACTACTCAACTCTTTAACATGCCTAACTACTCTGCAATTCACAACTGTCGTCAAATTCAGAGAGGTGGTGGTACTGCTCTTTACTACCACCAAGCACTAACATGCTTAAAAGTAATTAGAACTAGAGACTGCTGTGGGGAGTATATCTTCGCCAGCTTCAGAGTCAAGGGTGCCGAGTCTGTCCTGTCTGTGGGTGCAGTCTATAGAATTCCTAACACCGATGTGTCCGAATTCAACTCAAACCTTAGAAATCTAATACTCGATAACAGACGGAACAGAAACCATCTAATTATCGCAGGGGACTTTAATATTGACCTCTGCGAGCCTGAACACCCTACTGCTGTTAGCTTCCTCAACTGTATGAATTCCTGCTTCCTCATACCCTTAATCACTAGACCTACTAGAATCACTGATAGTACTGCCACGATTCTAGATCACATCTGGACAAACATAACCTCTCCGCTTACTTCAGGTATAATCACCGATAGCACTACAGACCATTACCCCACATTTCTCTTAACTAAGATTAGCAAACCACCTCTAGAGTCAAGGGAGTTAAGTTTTAGGCTGCACAATGAAACTGCTATATAGACAATTTTATAACTGCTGCTGATAATGTCAACTGGGAGTCCGAGTTAGATAACATAGGGGACATCAACCTAGCAGTGTAATCTTTTCTTCAAAAAACTCTTAGCCTTTATAACACCCACTGTCCTAAGGTTTCAAAACAAGTCACAACCAAAAGGCTTAACAATCCCCGGCTTACAAAGGGAATACTTAAATCCATTAATAAAAAACATGACCTTGAGAAGAAGTATAAGTTAGGAATTGTCTCTAAAGAATTCTCAAAGAATTACTCGTTATTGCTATCTAAGATAATTAGACGAGCCAAAACTAAATACTACGAAGATAAATTTACCCATATAAAGAGCAACATTAAAAAAACTTGGGGCACAATTTCACAAATATTGGGATCAAAGAAGATTTTAAATAACAAACCAACACTCCTGTCCAATAACGATGGTCAGCTTTCAGCCTCAGATTCTGCTATTGAGTTCAATAGGTTCTTCTCTTCCATTGGGTCATCCCTTGCAAATGATATTCCATCTTCCAGTACTGATGTTCAGGACTATCTTATAGGTAAGTATCCACAGTCTCTGTACCTAAAGCCTATTAATTCCACTGACGTCAATGAGATAATCCTTTCCCTTAAAACCAAGTCTAGTGCCCTTGAGGATATACCAACTTTAATTTACAAAAAAAAAAACTCCAGAACGTTAGCCCCTGCACTTGCGTTGCTCTTCAACAAGTCACTTGAACTCCAAACCTTTCCAGATATCCTAAAAGAAGCGAGAGTTACCCCTGTACACAAATGTGGTGGTCTCACAGATGTTACCAACTACAGACCTATATCAATCCTGCCTAACTTGTCAAAATTTTTTGAAAAACTAATCTACAAGCAGCTTTACTCTTATCTAGCCAAACACAATATACTTAGCTCTTGCCAATATAGCTTCAGACCCAAAAAAAGCACTAACGATGCACTTATTAGTATGCTTAACTTGATTCATACAGCTCTTGATAAAAATGAGTTCCCTGTTGGGTTATTTGTGGACCTGCGTAAGGCTTTTGACACTGTCAACCACCAAAACCTTCTTCTTAAATTACATCATTATGGAGTCAGAGGACACTCCCTGCAATACCTCAAATCCTACCCTACTGACAGGCTCCAGTATGTTTCTGTGAATAATTCAATTTCTCCCACCCTGCCCGTCAACATTGGTGTTCCTTTAGGCAGCATACTTGGCCCTCTCCTCTTTTTCATCTACATTAATGACCTTCCAAATGCCTCCCAACACCTCAAACCAATTCTATTTGCTGACGACACAACCTTCATTTATTCCAGTCCTGACCCCCTTGCTCTAAATGCCACAGTAAATACTGAGCTAAATAAAGTCCATCTTTGGCTAACTGCCAACAAACTCACCCTTATCATTGACAAAACATTCTATATTTTGTTTGGCAATAAATCCTCTAATCAAATAAATCTCAGAATAAACAATACCCTAATTTGTAACAAATTAGATGGCAAATTCCTTGGCGTTCTCATTGACCACGAGCTAAATTTCCAGGGGACACATTCTAAACATATACAAAAAAAAGTTTCAAAAACTGTTGGCATTCTTTCTAAGATCAGATATTATGTACCCCGCCCTGCCCTGGTGACTCTCTATTACTCCCTCATCTATCCATATCTCAACTATGGTATTTGTGCTTGGGGCTCTACTACCGAAAATCATTTACGTCCTCTAATTACTCAACACAAAGCTGCTAATAGGACAATATCCAACTCTGGCCCCAGACATCACTCGGTACCCCTACTCAAATCTCTGAATATGTAAGATATTAAGTCACTGCACATTTTCTCATGAGTATTATACATATATAAAACGCTGAACTGTAATGCCAATCCTGACCTCAAAAGTTTCATTGAAGGTTGTAACAGAACCCATGAGCACCACACCAGAAACTAATACAGTTTTGATATTCTAAGAGTACGACTTAATAAATAAATTAAGAGCCCACAGGGTCGGTAAGGGGTCCACTGCCGCCCACAGGGTCGGTAAGGGGTCCACTGCCGCCCACAGGGTCGGTAAGGGGGTCCATTGCTACCCTCAGGGTGTGTCCAGGGTCATTTTTTTCTGTATAGCAGAGGTGGCAATACTGCTTTTCCAATCTCATTTGTTGTTCAATGAAAAATATTTGTTGCTCGACTTGCAACAATTTATATATATATATATATATATATATATATATATATATATATATATATATATATATATATAGATATATATATATATATATATATATATGTCGTACCTAGTAGCCAGAACGCACTTCTCTGCCTACAATGCAAGGCCCGATTTGCCTAATAAGCCAAGTTTTCATGAATTAATTGTTTTTCGACTACCTAACCTAAACTAACCTAACTTTTTCTGCTACCTAACCTAACCTAACTTATAAAGATAGGTTAGGTTAGGTTAGGTAGGGTTGGTTAGGTTCGGTCATATATCTACCTTAATTTTAACTCCAATAATAAAAAATTGACCTCATACATAATGAAATGGGTAGCTTTATCGTTTCATAAGAAAAAAAATAGAGAAAGTATATTAATTCAGGAAAACTTGGCTTATTAGGCAAATCGGGCCTTGCATAGTAGGCTGAGAAGTGCGTTCTGGCTACTAGGTACGACATATATATATATATATATATATATATATATATATATATATATATATATATATATATATATATATATATATATATATATATATATATATATATATATGTCGTACCTAGTAGCCAGAACGCACTTCTCAGCCTACTATGCAAAGCTCGATTTGCCTAATAAGCCAAGTTTTCAAGAATTAATATATTTTCTCAATTTTTTTCTTATGAAATGATAAAGCTACCCATTTCATTATGTATAAGGTCAATTTTTTTTATTGGAGTTAAAATTAACGTAGATATATGACCGAACCTAACCAACCCTACCTAACCTAACCTAACCTATCTTTATAGGTTAGGTTAGGTAGCCAAAAAAGTTAGGTTAGGTTGATGAAAAATAATTAATTCATGAAAACTTGGCTTATTAGGCAAATCGGGCCTTGCATAGTAGGCTGAGAAGTGCGTTCTTGCTACTAGGTATGACATATATATATATATGTCGTACCTAATAGCCAGAACGCACTTCTCAGCCTACTATTCAAGGCCCGATTTGCCTAATAAGCCAAGTTTTCATGAATTAATGTTTTTTCGTCTACCTAACCTACCTAACCTAACCTAACCTAGCTTTTTTTGGCTACCTAACCTAACCTTACCTATAAATATAGGTTAGGTTAGGTTAGGTAGGGTTGGTTAGGTTCGGTCATATATCTACGTTAATTTTAACTCCAATAAAAAAAATTGACCTCATACATAGAGAAAAGGGTTGCTTTATCATTTCATAAGAAAAAAATTATAGTAAATATATTAATTCAGGAAAACTTGGCTTATTAGGCAAATCGGGCCTTGAATAGTAGGCTGAGAAGTGAGTTCTGGCTACTAGGTACGACATATATATATATATATATATATATATATATATATATATATATATATATATATATATATATATATATATATATATATATATATATATATATATATATATATATATATAAAGAGTACCACCTCTAGCTGGAAGAAGGGGGACCCATAGCCTCGGAGGAAACCACGCATAACGCATTAGAGGGAATGTTTAGATCCCCTCCAATACAGTTTCTGTGTGCTTTTCTCCTACCACCCCCTTCCTTGAATATTTTTTGTGCTTTATTATGCATTTGATGGTTACAAGATATACATGGGTTGATACAAAAATAATAATGCAAAAAGGTGCTTAAAGGTTATGGATCTCTTGAAGAACACAACAATGGGAAACATTGATGAATGTCACAGACGGGTTCGATCATTGTTGCAAGTCAAACACTTCTTCGAATTCCTCTGAAGTTGGACTAGTGCCCAAGACGCAACAGGCATTTCCCCTCTGAATCGCAACACTGAGGCGCTGGAACAAGAAACTTTTTGCTCTCTGGTCTTTTGTAGCGCTGATCAATTTGTCCCCCAATTCCTTCAGGAACTTCAATGCACATTTTCCCCACGAACCGAGGGTCTCCGAGCCGATCGGAACAAAGCTGTAGCAGTGTGCTAGACCTCTGTATTTAACAATTTTCTGCGATTCCCTGAAAGAAGCAGCACCACCGCTTTCACGTGTGCTGTAGTGGAGGTAGGTACTGGCCAGTGTGGCAGCGCACGTGTAGTCCCATACCACTTGCTTACCATCCTTCCAAGGTAGCAAGGTGACCCCATCAGGGCGCTTCTGAGGGTCGTTAGGTCTGGATAAGTGTGGTTCTCTTTGTGCCGGGCAGCGGGCTGTGGCGAGGCTCCTCTTGATGATGTCGTTGACTTCTTCATGTCTTGCAATTTTACCCTGTGATTTACGACATACCAGACCATGACGACCATATTGGTCTGCCATCGCAGTTCCGCAGATGCACCTATGTTCGGTGAGGATGGGGGCGGCAAGGCGAAGGGCAACTCCAATGCGGAGAGCGTCATGACTGAGGCGAGTTCCCAGGGCTGCATTGGGCACAGCAAATAAAAAATCCCCGGCGTGGGGTGCTGTTACCGCTAGGAGGCGGGCTTTGTTTTCAGCATCAGCGTTGTCAATCATTGCTGTGACAGTCTTTTCCATTATGGGGCTATCCCAGTGGGCCTGCTTGTGGTCTTTTGGGACTTGTGGTCGGGGTTGAGGGTGTGCAATGGTGTCCCATTGTCTGGCTGCTTCGATGAACGTTTGATCATGAGTTCCCGCTGTCTCTCTCATACGCTCTGGTAGGATCTGCCCTACCAATTCGTTGGCTGCTGTACATGAGGAGAAGAATGCTGGAAGTGCTACCTCAGTTGCCTTTCGTATGCCTATCCCTCCAAATCTCACTGGTAGTGTTGCTTGGTCCCACTGACTGTCATCTAAATCTAGGTTGAGCGCCTTCCTGAATATTGACCTGAGGAGCTCATCATATTGATTTAGAAGTGGGTTGCCAAAAGTTGGTGCACACCTTAAGAAGTATGTTAGCCTGGGCAGGGTAAGGCACTTTGTGAGAAGGTAGAGGGCATCGTGGGAGTCCAAGTCCCCAATTCTCTCTTCCATCCTCTTTAGGTCTCTAAACTTTTCGTCAAGGACTGCAGCAATGGCATTGTGGCCCAGAGGTGCTCCGAGTAGTGTGCTGTCGGTAGGTTTAACGACTGAGGCTTCTGGTAGAACTGATTTCACTGCTCTAATGATTACTTCACTAGATGCAATAATTTCGCACTTGGAGGGGCTAAGAACGAGACCCATGGACTCCCCCCGTGTCTTCACCAGCTGTAAGTCTTCTAGCAGGGAATCTTGTGTGCCTGCCAGAGTGCCATCATCCAGGAACCAGATGTTGAGCTCGCTGGACAGTCTGGTTGTAATTTCTCGAACCGCTATGCAAAAGAGGAACGGTGCAAGTGGGTCACCCTGTTGAATTCCCTCTGCTGAGGTGACTTCATGTTTGCCAAACAGGAGGGTTGAGTCTTTGCTGTAGCCTGCTGACACAAACGGGAGAATGCTTGGGCAATGTTCCTGGACTGCAGTGAGGATTGCTTCCCTTTTGACCGAGTTGAAAGCGTTTTTAAAATCTAATTTTACTACTGCCTGGTCTTCAGTAAGAGAGCTAATGTAGGCTCGTGCAGCATGAGCCGCTGCTTCACAGCCTTGGGGGACTCCAAACCCCAGCTGGTTGGGTTGCAGCATGGTGGCTGCTTCCGTTCGGATACTTCTGACAGCAGCCCTTGCAACTAGGCGGCGAAGGGTATTACCAACGGCAATGGGTCTGATCCCTCCCCCCTTCTTTTTGAGGGCACATAGGGATGCACCAAAGAAGAATGGTTTGATTTCATCAGGGATTAACCCGGCGAGGCAGTTGTTGACAAACGTTGTGATTTCTGTCAGGAGCGCTTCTGCAGCTGGGCCAAGAACAGGGTTCACCATTTCCTTCACATGTTGAGGTCTTACCCCTGTGTAGCCTCCTGAGGAGCCCGGGGGAAATGAAACGATATCTTTATAAACCTCTGACTCCCGGAGGACGAGAGGTTCCTGATTAGGGGCGAGCCTGACCTGTGGGGGAGGTCCACCTACGGCCCTGACGGGGTGTTTTTCTCTCAGTGCTTGGGCTGTGGTTTCATCCCTGGGCAAAATTTTGTCCTCACTTGTGATTAACCTGAGTGCCCCGACTGTATTGCCCTCTTCAATTTTCTTGCTGACTTGGGTACCTAATTTTCTGTTGTCGCTGATTGTCGTACTTGGTCTGCCTCGGCGGTGTTTGGTGTGTTTGGGGAGGCGGACTAGGTTGTCAGCCCTCGGAAAATCCCTAATTGCTTTATTGACGGATGAGGCCAGTGTCTTGCCTCCTCTGTCTGGTACACCTAAGCATGCATTGCCAAAAAGTAACAGATTGTGCCAGGCTTTGATGGTATCAGGTGCAACAAGGTTATTTGACCCTCTGTTGACTTTTGCGATGAGGTCCGTGTATTTCCCTGCAGCAAAAGGGCGAGAGGCCTTTGGGATGTGGGTGAGTGTCCTGGTTGACGTTGCTTTAATTGCCTCTAGCAGGTCGTCTGTTGCAATGTAATCTGTTGCGATTTGTACTGGTGCAACAGGCTCCTGAGTGCTGCCTCCTCCCACGGGAGGCCTCCCTGACCCAGGACAGTCACCATGCTGGCGTATGACTCTGGAGACAGAGTTGATGCTGACGATGTTCCCACAACCACTGCATGTGCCTCTCCTTTGATTGGCTTCGGGAGGGGTGAGCTGGCTGGTAGCGGCTTCTTCTGTCATCCCCTTAGGTAAAGTGAATGTCACCTTGCACTGGAGTATTTGTCTCTCCCTCCTGGCTGGGGGGGACGAGGTTGTCCCCTATACTATGCGACATGTCTGGGCAGATGTCTGAGGTGGGTGGGCTCGTGGAGGTGGTGGGTGGGGGTTGGGAGGCTGCGCGCTGGCCCGGTCTGGGAGGGGGGCCGGGGAGGGAAGGCGCGACCACCTGATCGTGGGAGGTGGGGGCGGGGGAGCGGAAGACACTGCACCACACGGAGGGGGGGGGGGGAGACACTACACAGGTGGAGTGGTCGAGCGGGAGACACTACACTCAGGGGGTGGGGGGGGCACTACACTCAGGGGGTGGGGGGAGGCACTACACTCAGGGGGTGAGGGGAGGGTTGATGTGGCACGTAACACTTGGATAATTTCCTTTTTGTCACTAAACACTGGTGAATGTGTCCTGGCTCACTGGGTGTGGTGCTCTCAACACGATACTCACAATGGTCCAGTCACCACAGGACTGGACTCAACTTATCTTTTTCAAGCACTTATTGGCACACTGGTGACCCAGTCTCTTGACCCCCACCACATGTGTCCTTCCACCCTTTCCTGGTGAGGGAGCCGTAGGGCGTGTGGCGTGTGTGGGCGTGGGCTGGCGGTGGGCGTGGGGTAGCGGTGGGCGTAGGGTTGCGTGGGGTGACGGTGGGCGTGGGGTGGCGGTGGGCGTAGGGTTGCGTGGGGTGACGGTGGTCGTGGGGTGGACGATGGTCGTCGGGTCAGCCGCCGGGAGCGGGTAGCTGGGTGGGCTGGCGAGGCCTGTGGGAGGCTAGGGAGAGGGGGGGGAGAAGGTATCCCGGTCACACACAATTAGCACAAAGTTTCACAGGTGCATTATGTTTATCACTACAAACTCACCGTTCATCTGAAAAGACGCACACATTCACTTATAAGACTGCTGGAATACAAGCAGGTTTGTGAGCCTCCCCTTCACTCCCCCCCTCCTCCACATGAGGCCTCCTCCCCGCCTGGAGGCTGTTGTTTATGGAGGCACTGAGATAACCCTCACCCAGGCCTGTGTCCTTCCCCTCCATAGCACGCCTCCTGCCAGGACAACACACCTTTTACAGTTGATTCTGTTGCACTGCTGGAGAGGTAGGCTTCCTCGACCCACTAAGAGTCTTCAGCAGGTATTAACACAGACATGTGTCGGAAAATCCGACACCATTTAATAATCATACAGATAATAGCTGTATTGTATAAACAAGTAACCCATAGAAAACGTAACTTGTAGTGGAATTACCGTCTAAAGAAAACGGGATATCATCACCACATACTATTATAATTCACCACCTATTATGGTGGGAATTATTCTTAAATACATTAGTCTTTGGACTTTACCATCATAAAAACATCTTATATAAATTAACTTAATTATCAATATTAAAGTAGAGTAAATGTGACCCTTCTATCACTTTCTGAAATGTGGACAATGTAAGCCAGGCGTCAGAGTGAGGAGGAAGGGGCAGCCATTGTTTATATTGAGACCAGAGGCTCACACGGGAGCAAATTCGGCTCCTGTTAAATTTACTTGGACGTAGTGTTATGGAAACCAAAGGTGTACCATTTGTCAACACGCTGTCTACAAATTCAAGTTAAGTGTCTATCCGAAACCCGTTTATCATTCATTTATGGCCATTAATGTCAGGATATAGGGTGACCCGGTTAGATTACGTGGAAGCCTCAAACTAAAGGTAATTAAGCCAGGTCTTCAATGTTCCATGTACTGTATAGTGTTTTCTCTGATATAGCTTGTCATATATAGGATTCTGGCTTCACAGCTAGCGCACTTTTGACAGGTCAAGACGAGGATGGAAGACTTTGTGCACCAGTTACTGGGTGAGGAAGCTACCTCAAAGAGGATAATTTGGTGTCTACACCCTAGTTATACCTGGTGGACTAGCCTGCTGTACTATAAGATAAGGAACCTTTTCAATGTATGTAGTTAATACTGTAGTTTGATTGGCTGCATATATATTAATTTAATAAACCCCCCTAATGTGTAGAGGATCGATTTGTGAGATTGAGATTATTGCAGAAATACAGTCCACTTAACATTATACAAATTGCTATCGAAGTATATAAATTAACGTAAATATAAATTCATATAAATTAAATAAATATAAATCTCACAGGTCGGTTCCCACAACATGAGTCGATTCTTGACTTCCTCAGGCACTGTTATCCTTGTTGAATGGGCACAAATGTGGGACCCAACCCCCTGCACGACCGACTGTTACGGCTGCCACACTCTATATTAATTCATATATATATATATATATATATATATATATATATATATATATATATATATATATATATATATATATATAAATATATATATGTCGTACCTAGTAGCCAGAACGCACTTTTTGGCCTACTATGCAAGGCCCGATTTGCCTAATAAGCCAAATTTTCCTGAATTAATATATTTTCTCTAATTTTTTCTTATGAAATGAAAAAGCTACCCATTTCATTATGTATGAGGTCAATTTTTTTTTATTGGAGGTAAAATTAACGTAGATATATGACCGAACCTAACCAACCCTACCTAACCTGACCTAACCTATCTTTATTGGTTAGGTTAGGTTAGGTAGCCAAAAAAGTTAGGTTAGGTTAGGTTAGGTTGATGAAAAACAATTAATTCATGAAAACTCGGCTTATTAGGCAAACCGGGCCTTGCATAGTAGGCTGAGAAGTGCGTTCTGGCTACTAGGTACGACATATATATATATATATGTCGTAAATATATATATAAATGTAAATATATATATATTTACGACATATATATATATATGTCGTACCTAGTAGCCAGAACTCACTTCTCAGCCTACTATTCAAGGCCCGATTTGCCTAATAAGCCAAGTTTTCCTGAATTAATATATTTACTATAATTTTTTTCTTATGAAATGATAAAGCAACCCTTTTCTCTATGTATGAGGTCAATTTTTTTTTATTGGAGTTAAAATTAACGTAGATATATGACCAAACCTAACCAACCCTACCTAACCTAACCTAACCTATATTTATAGGTAAGGTTAGGTTAGGTAGCCAAAAAAAGCTAGGTTAGGTTAGGTTAGGTAGACGAAAAAACATTAATTCATGAAAACTTGGCTTATTAGGCAAATCGGGCCTTGAATAGTAGGCTGAGAAGTGCGTTCTGGCTATTAGGTACGACATATATATATATATATATATATATATATATATATATATATATATATATATATATATATATATATATATATATATATATATATATATATATGTCGTACCTAATAGCCAGAACGCACTTCTCAGCCTACTATACAAGGCCCGATTTGCCTAATAAGCCAAGTTTTCATGAATTAATATATTTTCTCTAATTTTTTTCTTATGAAATGATAAAGCTACCCATTTCATTATGTATGAGGTCAATTTTTTTTTATTGGAGTTAAAATTAACGTAGATATATGACCGAACCTAACCAACCCTACCTAACCTAACCTAACCTATCTTTATAGGTTAGGTTTGGTTAGGTAGTCCAAAAAGGTAGGTTAGGTTAGGTTAGGTAGGTTAGGTAGTCGAAAAACAATTAATTCATGAAAACTTGGCTTATTAGGCAAATCGGGCCTTGCATAGTAGGCTGAGAAGTGAGTTCTGGCTACTAGGTACGACATATATATATATATATATATATATATATATATATATATACATATATATATATGTCGTACCTAGTAGCCAGAACTCACTTCTCAGCCTACTATGCAAGGCCCGATTTGCCTAATAAGCCAAGTTTTCATGAATTAATGTTTTTTCGTCTACCTAACCTACCTAACCTAACCTAACCTAGCTTTTTTTGGCTACCTAACCTAACCTTACCTATATATATAGGTTAGGTTAGGTTAGGTAGGGTTGGTTAGGTTCGGTCATATATCTACGTTAATTTTAACTCCAATAAAAAAAAATTGACCTCATACATAGTGAAACGGGTAGCTTTATCATTTCATAAGAAAAAAATTATAGTAAATATATTAATTCAGGAATACTTGGCTTATTAGGCAAATCGGGCCTTGAATAGTAGGCTGAGAAGTGAGTTCT
This sequence comes from Procambarus clarkii, assembly GCF_040958095.1. Taxonomy (NCBI): domain Eukaryota; kingdom Metazoa; phylum Arthropoda; class Malacostraca; order Decapoda; family Cambaridae; genus Procambarus; species Procambarus clarkii. The sequence goes on from NC_091166.1 coordinate 7,102,779, forward strand.
GGCTACTAGGTACGACATATATATATATATATATATATATATATATATATATATATATATATATATATATATGTCGTACCTAGTAGCCAGAACGCACTTCTCAGCCTACTATGCAAGGCCCAATTTGCCTAATAAGCCAAGTTTTCATGAATTAATTTTTTTTCGACTACCTAACCTACCTAACCTAACCTAACCTAACCTAACTTTTTCGGCTACCTAACCTAACCTAACCTATAAAGATAGGGTTGGTTAGGTTCGGTCATATATATACGTTAATTTTAACTCCAATTAAAAAAAATTGATGTCATACATAATGAAATGGGTAGCTTTATCATTTCATAAAAAAAAATTAGAGATAATATATTAATTCAGAAAAACTTGGCTTATTAGGCAAATCGGGCCTTGCATAGTAGGCCAAAAAGTGCATTCTGGCTACTAGGTACGACATATATATATATATATATATATATATGTCCTACCTAGTAGCCAGAACGCACTTCTCAGCCTACTATGCAAGGCCCGATTTGCCTAATAAGCCAAGTTTTCCTGAAATAATATATTTTCTCTATTTTTTTCTTATGAAATGATAAAGGTACCCATTTCATTATGTATGAGGTAAAAAAAATTTATTGGAGTTAAAATTAACGTAGATATATGACCGAACCTAACCAACCCTACCTAACCTAACCTAACCTATCTTTATAGGTTAGGTTCGGTTAGGTAGCCGAAAAAGTTAGGTTAGGTTAGGTTAGGTAGGTTAGGTAGTCGAAAAACCATTAATTCATGAAAACTTGGCTTATTAGGCAAATCGGGCCTTGCATAGTAGGCTGAGAAGTGCGTTCTGGCTACTAGGTACGACATATATATATATATATATATATATATATATATATATATATATATATATATATGTCGTACCTAATAGCCAGAACGCACTTCTCAGCCTACTATTCAAGGCCCGATTTGCCTAATAAGCCAAGTTTTCATGAATTAATGTTTTTTCGTCTACCTAACCTACCTAACCTAACCTAACCTAGCTTTTTTTGGCTACCTAACCTAACCTTACCTATATATATAGGTTAGGTTAGGTTAGGTAGGGTTGGTTAGGTTCGGTCATATATCTACGTTAATTTTAACTCCAATAAAAAAAAATTGACCTCATACATAGAGAAAAGGGTTGCTTTATCATTTCATAAGAAAAAAATTATAGTAAATATATTAATTCAGGAAAACTTGGCTTATTAGGCAAATCGGGCCTTAAATAGTAGGCTGAGAAGTGAGTTCTGGCTACTAGGTACGACATATATATATATATGTCGTACCTAGTAGCCAGAACTCACTTCTCAGCCTACTATGCAAGGCCCGATTTGCCTAATAAGCCTAGTTTTGCTGAATTAATATATTTTCTCTAATTTTTTTCTTCTGAAATGATAAAGCTACCCATTTCATTATGTATGAGGGCAATTTTTTTTTATTGGAGTTAAAATTAACGTAGATATATGACCGAACCTAACCAACCCTACCTAACCTAACCTAACCTAACCTATCTTTATAGGTTAGGTTAGGTTAGGTAGCCGAAAACGTTAGGTTAGGTTAGGTTAGGTAGGTTAGGAAGTTGAAAAAACATTAATTCATGAAAACTAGGCTTATTACGCAAATCGGGCCTTGCATAGTAGGCTGAGAAGTGAGTTCTGGCTACAAGGTACGACATATATATATATATATATATATATATATATATATATATATATATATATATATATATATATATATATATATATATATATATATATATATATATATATATATATATATATATATATATAAATATATATATATATATATATATATATATATATATATATATATATATATAAATATATATATATATATATAAATATATATATATATATATATATATATATATATATATATATATATATATATATATATATATATATATGTGTGTGTGTGTGTACTCACCTATATGTACTCACCTATATGTGCTTGCAGGATCGAGCATTGACTCTTGGATCCCGCCTTTCTAGCTATCGGTTGTTTACAGCAATGACTCCTGTCCCATTTCCCTATCATACCTAGTTTTAAAAGTATGAATAGTATTTGCTTCCACAACCTGTTCCCCAAGTGCATTCCATTTTTCTACTACTCTCACGCTAAAAGAAAACTTCCTAACATCTCTGTGACTCATCTGAGTTTCCAGTTTCCACCCATGTCCCCTCGTTCTGTTATTATTACGTGTGAACATTTCATCTATTTCCACTTTATCAATTCCCCTGAGTATTTTATATGTCCCTATCATATCTCCTCTCTCCCTTCTTTTCTCTAGTGTCGTTAGGTTCAGTTCCTTCAGCCGCTCTTCATATCCCATCCCTCGTAACTCTGGGACAAGCCTCGTCGCAAACCTCTGAACCTTCTCCAGTTTCTTTATGTGTTTCTTCAGGTGGGGGCTCCATGATGGCGCGGCATACTCTAAGACGGGTCTCACGTAGGCAGTGTAAAGTGCCCTAAAAGCTTCCTCATTTAGGTTTCTGAATGAAGTTCTAATTTTCGCCAGTGTAGAGTACGCTGCTGTCGTTATCCTATTTATATGTGCCTCAGGAGTTAGATTAGGTGTCACATCCACTCCCAGGTCTCTTTCTCGAATCGTTACAGGTAGGCTGTTCCCCTTCATTGTGTACTGTCCCTTTGGTCTCCTGTCACCTGATCCCATTTCCATAACTTTACATTTACTGGTGTTAAACTCCAGTAGCCATTTCCCTGACCATCTCTGCAGCCTGTTTAAGTCCTCTTGGAGGATCCTACAATCCTCGTCTGTCACAACTCTTCTCACTAATTTTGCGTCATCTGCAAACATTGACATGTATGATTCCACTCCTGTAAACATATCATTTACGTAAATTAGAAAGAGGATTGGTCCCAGCACCGATCCTTGAGGTACTCCACTTGTTACTGTTCGTCAGTCTGACTTTTCGCCCCTTACCATTACCCTCTGGCTCCTTCCTGTTAGGTAGTTCTTCACCCATACTAGGGCCTTTCCGCTTACTCCTGCCTGCCTCTCAAGTTTGTATTGCAGTCTCATGTGCGGTACCGTATCAAAGGCCTTTTGGCAGTCAAGAAATATGCAGTCTGCCCAGCCTTCTCTGTCCTGCCTTATCCTTGTTACTTTATCATAGAATTCTAAAAGGTTTGTTAGGCATGATTTCCCTGTCCAGAACCCATGTTGGTGCTTGTTTACAAACCCAATGCTCTCCAGGTGTTCAACAAGTCTTAGCCTAATTATTCTTTCAAGTATTTTGCAGGGGATGCTTGTCAGTGATACGGGTCTGTAGTTAAGTGCCTCCTCCCTATCACCTTTTTTGAAAATCGGTACGACATTTGCCTCCTTCCAGCAACTGGGCAATTCTCCCGACATAAGTGACTCATTAAAGATCATTGCCAGAGGCACGCTGAGAGCCTGCGCTGCCTCTTTAAGTATCCACGGTGATACTTTGTCTGGTCCAACAGCTTTATTTGCATCCAGTGTTGTCAACTGTTTCATTACATCCTCTGCTGTCACCTCTATATCTGATAGTCTTTCATCTTGGGTAATCTCTTCTAACAAAGGGAGCTGCTCAGGCTCGGTTGTGAACACTCCATGGAATTTTGCATTCAGTACCTCGCAGATTTCCTTGTCGCTTTCTGTATATGCCCCTTCTGTTTTCCTCAGTCTTGTCACTTGGTCATTTACCGACATCTTCCTTCTTATATGGCTATGTAGTAATTTTGGTTGCTTTTTCGCTTTGACTGCAATATCATTCTCATAATTTCTTTCCGACACTCGTCTTATGTTAATGTAATCATTCCTAGCTCTGTTACATCTAATCCTGTTGTCCTCTGTCCTTTGTCTTCTGTACTTCCTCCACTCCCTCCTGCTTCTCACCTTTGCTTCCTGACACTGTCTATTAAACCATGGGTTATTATATTCCCTCCTGCTTTTTTCCTTTATTGTTGGAATAAATCTATCTTCAGCCTCCTTGCATTTCAATATGACTTGGTTCATCATACCTTGCACTGTTTTTCCTCTAAGTTCTTCCTCCCACTGCACTTCTCCCAGGTAGTCCCTTATCCTTCTGTAGTCCCCTTTTCTGTAATCAAGTCTCCTTTCCCGGACCTCTTGTCCTTTGGTCACAATTTTAAACTTCATCATGTAGTCAAAGACTAGGACACAATGGTCACTAGCTCCTAGTGGTATTTCATGTTCCAACTGCTCGATGTCTTCTACATTCTGAGTGATAATGAGATCTAATAGGCTGGGCGTATCCCCTCCTCTTTCCCTAGTATCTTCTTCCACATGCTGTGTTAGGAAATTCCTGTCAATAACGTCTACCAGCTTCGCTCCCCAGGTCTCTTCCCCGCCATGGGGATTCCTCGTTTCCCAATCTATCTCTCCGTGATTTAGGTCCCCCATGACCAGCAGCTTCGCTCTCATTCTATGCGCTAAAGTTGCTGCCCTCTGCAGTTCATCCATACATGTCTTGTTGCTGTCCTCGTACTCCTGCCTGGGCCTTCTACTGTTTGGTGGGGGATTGTAGAGTATCAAGATTACAATCTTCTTCCCATCCACTGTCAGAGTTCCATGTATGAAGCTTGTGATTTCATTGGTACCCGGATTTTCCAGCTCATCAAACTTCCATTTCCGCTTTATTAGTAGTGCCACTCCTCCTCCCTGTCTCTGTGTCCTTTCTTTTCTTATCACCTGGTACCCCTCTGGAAAGATTGCATCCGAGATCATACCATTTATTTTAGTTTCCACTATTGCCACTATGTCTGGGTCTGCCTCACTAACTCTTTCTTTTATCTCTTCTGCTTTATTGGCTACCCCATCAGCATTGGTGTACCAAACCTTGAGACTCTTCTTGGAAACTCTGGTGTCAGAGTTCCCCCTTTCACCAGGGGTCTGGGGGGAACTGGGGGGTGTCTGGGGGGCAAGGGGCAAGTGGGGGCTGTGGGGGTGAGTGGGGGGGTGCTAGGGGGGTGCCTGGGAGTGCCTGGTAGGCGAATGGGGTCTGGGCATCTAGGGGGGTAGGAAGGGCATAATGGGTCTGAAAGTTAGGGGTCTGAATAGCATAGGGGGGCTGAGAAATAGAGTGAGACTGAGAGTCAGATAGAGGTTGAGAGGTTGGGGGGGAGAGGGATACTGAGGGCGGAGAGCTGAGATGAGAATGGAGCATGGGTGCTGGGAGTGGAAGAGAGGGTATATTAGTTAGGGGGGAATCGGGGGTAGGTGGGGGTTTTGGGGTAGAAGAGGGGAAGAGGGAGATGGGGGAAGGTGTTAGGGGGTCACAAGGTGAGGGGGTTAAATGTGGGTTGGAGGTGCATAGGAGGGGTGAGGGTTGGGTGGGGTTTGGGGGTGAGTGGAAGAGGGGTGCAGTGGAAGCTGGGATGGAGTAGATGGAATTGAAGTCAATGGGGTAGAAGGGGCAGGGGAGTAGGAAGGGGTATTTGGGGAGGGGGGATGGGAAGGTGGGTTTGGGGAGGGCATGGCTTGACCCACTGGGGTCGCTGACAAGTGTGATGTAGCAGGGGCAGGGGAATCGTTGGGGAGGTGCAAATGTGGAAGGGACAGGGGGGTTTTGGGAGGCTGAGGCAGGGGGGAGGTATAGGAGGGCTGAGTTGGGGAGGATGCGACCTGGGAGGTGACCTGGGAGGTGGCCTGGGAGGTGACCTGGGATGTGACCTGGGAGGTGAGACTACCTGAAAGGCTAGTTCGGTGTCGTTGTTGCCATCTATTTTTGTGGGCTATTTGCTCATCTTTCGTCATAAACCTCTCTATAAACACATTGTAATGGGTTTCACTTCCTCTGAGTAAATGCTTGGTCCTCATTATGTACTCCACTGCCTCCTCATTGGAGAATTGCACCAGAACAGGTCTATTCTTGGTACAATTGTAAGGTCCAACCCGTCGATTTATATCCACCTCGTGTTCTGCCATTCCTGCTCCAATACACCTCAATATCTCGTGCAATTCGTATTTTTCTGTTTCTATTCTCTCTTGTCTTGTTGGTGCCCTAGATTCGAATAATCCATGTATTATAATAGACCGTCTCCTCGGTAATTCATTGTCATGCTGGTAGCCTGTCCCCTGGGGATTCCCCATCCCAACCGTAGTCACTAACCCATCCCCCACTAATCCTCTATCCTTATCCTTAGTGTGTGTGTGTGTGTGCGTGTGTGTCTGTGTGTGTGTGTATAGTATAGTGCCTTTACAATAATATACCAATGTGTATATTTTCATAACCCATTTTATATTATTGAAATATAAATAACTATATTGTGAATGCTAGTCAATGTTTACATGCTAAATCAAAGTTGCCAGATTCAGAGGTAGGGTGTCAAATTTCAGTCTATATAGTGGATAATTGATTTTTCTAAATGAATTTGTTATACATGTATTATACATTTGTTCTACATACATATTGAGATTGTAGAGTAAAAATAACTGCAAACTACTTAAACTAACTTTCAGATGCCAGTACAGTGGCCAGTCCTCATGTACCTAGTAATCCTTGTTTCTTTATTGTGTATTGTTATTATTATTATGTATTATTCTAATCTGCTTTTGTGTCAAAATTTCTTCAATGTACCTGTAAACATTTGTTGACAATTTTACTGTAATTAGTCTACGTAAAATTATCTGTACCTGTAAAGAAAAGCTGTAAAGTACCTGTAAACATTTTTTATAAATTTTACTGTCAATTTATTTAAAATTTTCTGTTAGTTTAAGGACTTGCCCGAAACGCTATGCGTGCTAGTGGCTTTACAAGAATCTAAATTCAACTTCATTTCTATATTCTGTGTTAAGGCCCAATGTACCTTCTGGTATATTACTATAAATAAATAAATAAATGCAGTATTGTCTGTGGTTACAGTGTCTGTTGGGGGTTAATGGGCCAGGCCGGGCTTGCCTGTGGCCCACATCTGGCCAAATATCACCCTTATAGCTGACTAGTTGGTATAACAGCTTTCTTTATTATAAACCCCATACCCATCCCGTGGGCGGTTGTGTAAAGGATTACAGAGGCACATCTGAACCCTCTAGTTCGTTTAGCTAAGCCAATAACAATCTTTTGAAGCTAGTTACAAAATTATTAATGGTATATATACATGTACATGGGAAGAGATTATTTGTTCCTTAATGGAGCCCTGTTGCTTATGCATCGTTAAACGCCTAGAAAGAGATGTTGTTGTCTTGCCTATATACTGGTTTTTTTGGAGCTTACAGTCCCCAAGAGGGCATTTGAAGGCATCTATGCCTTGAAATGCCCTCTTGGGGACTGTAAGCTCCAAAAAAAACAGTATATAGGCAAGACAACAACATCTCTTTCTAGGCGTTTAACGATGCATAAGCAACAGGGCTCCATTAAGGAACATATAATCTCTTCCCACAACCAAACCATCGCCAGAGAAATCCTAGTAAACAACACAGAAATCATTGATAGATACAGCGATAGCAGGCGGCTTGACGTTTGCGAGGCACTACACATCAAGAAGTCAACACCAGCAATCAACAGCCAATTAATGCACAACTATATTCTACCCACCTCAAGACTCCGCTCCAATATAGAAGCATCAAGAAATATGGACCAATAGGCTTTCTACAAACACTTCTATTCAATACCCATTGTTTCGTGTTCTGTCTTGTGTTGATGAAATTAATACCCTATTAATGCCCCCTCTTGTTCTGTCTTGTGTTGATGAAATTAATACCCTATTAATGCCACCTCACCCCATCCACCTCACTCAAATGTAGATATAAAATCGGAGATGCGTAAGTTCTATTCAGTTGTGTATTTGTAAACTAAAGTCTTTGAAAATGTAATAAGTTTTACGAAACGCGCTCGTGTCGCGTCAGACTAGAAATAAAAATGAATTTTGGAGAATTGATTTTTGATTTACCTCCAACAGTGAAAAGAAATGTACGAAAGATTGAGAAAATTCGTTTTAGAATTATTAATCTTACTTTTTCGGTCATATTTAATAATATATGTCTACAGGAAAGACTGCTACCAAAATATACTAATATATATATATATATATATATATATATATATATATATATATATATATATATATATATATATATATATATATATATATATATATATTTCTGCGGATTGGAAGAAAACGCTTACAGAGTGGGACTTAATTTATTTTTATAATAATAAATAATAATAATTAATTATTAAAAACAAATAATTAATTAATAATCATAAGTGATTAAGTAATTGATAATCCTTAAATGAAGAAGCCTACTAGCTCATTATAACGAATAAATAGATAATTAAAGTGGATAATTAATTATGGTGGCTAATAATGATTAGTGAATAACCATAAATTATTATACTGAAATAATATTAATGGATAGCCGTTATAATGATGATTATATCAAATACAGTGAAGTGACATCTCTAATTAGTTTTGGGGGTTCACTTTGGGGGTTCCGTAGGAGCACCCCCAATCCCGTGAGGGTCAGCGGCGCAGAACCCCCACCCCCGAAGGGCTAGCGGAAGCTGGCTGCTCTAAGTAGGAACATGACTTCTCGCTACCGTGGCCGTAAGCGTGCCCGTATGCCCGGAGAGTCCATTAAAAAACAATCAGGATCCTGACTGAAAAAGGTACCAATCCGGGTCTACTAGACAGATGCTGCTAACAGACGCAGCTCGCTTGGTGGGCCGACGGAGCTCCATCTTGACGAGTCGTGGAGCAGAGAGGCGAGATGGCCCACCGACTGTGCCCTGAGAGGAGTACCTACTGCCGGGTTTGTACTCCGAGCAGGGAGCACTTTCCGCCATGGCGAATGACTGGTCGATCCCGTGTTTATCTTCGTCGTAGTAGCCCGCCCTCACAGAGACCAGTCCTGGAAGGCTGGCCCCAGGGCAGGTGTGGGAGTGGGCTCACCACATTGTCGCTGTGGTGAGCCCCGCGGGTGTGGAGTGGAGGTGTCGGCTTAGAAGCGTGTTGGTCACCTCCCAGGATACCTCGCACGGTGGGCATGAGAGCCGTACTGGTCCATCATCACAGGTTTTCCTCTTCCTCGGTCTATTGTGGATCTGGAAGTATTAAAGCAGTAAGGGTGGGCAGGAGCTGGTGTGCAGAGGTAACGTGAAAAGCAAAGGCACAGGTGTGTGGGACCCGCATCAAAGCGTACTGCTGGCAACTTAGGCTGTGAGAGTGGGGATAACTGGCTGCGACACCTGTTGCGTAAGGCAGGAATGGGTGGAATTGAATGAAGCCCAGCATAACTAGCCTTGGCAGCTGGACCAGTGCAGTTGCAGCATCTTCAGTTGGACGCCGCTAGATGGCAACTTCAGCAGCTGGGACATCGTTGGCTGGATACCTCCTTCCGGAGCCTCAGCTGCTGGGTCATCGGCTGAAAACTCGTCAGCCGGGACATCCGGAGCTGGGCCAGGCCCCCCGGTGTCATGAACATCTGGCACACCACCAGCTGGCCCAACAGCTGGGCCTCGCCCAGTGGCCGTAACGCTACCAGCTGGGCCCTCAGCTGCTGGATCATCGGCATGTACTACGTCAGCCACCTCCTCAGCAGCTGGGTCTGGCCAAGGCATGCTCAGCTGTAAGACCGTCAGCTGAGCCCGCAGTTGCTGGCTCATCGGCTGGGACCACAACAGCCGGCACGTCAGCAGCTGTGCTTGGCCCCCAGGGGCGTGCTCAGCTTGGAACACCACCAGCTGGGCCATCAGCTGCTGGATCATCGGCTGGGACCACGTCAGCCGGAACGTCAGCAGCTGTGCCTGGCCTCCAGGGGCATGCTCAGCTGGAACACCACCAGCTGGGCCATCAGCTGCTGGATCTAACCCTCTAGTTCGTTTAGCTAAGCAAATAACAATTTTTGACGCTAGTTACAAGATTATTAATGTTATATACATGTATACACTCTCATACATACATGTACATATATATATATGTATACATATATACATACACATACATATCTAATCACCCACCGAAATACACACATCAATAATCTTTGTGTCACAAGTGATCAACAAGAGGCTCACAGGTACATTGGGATTGAGAGGATACATAGCATAGTAATTACATTCTTGTAAAGCTACTAGTACGCGCAGCGTTTCGGGCAGGTCCTTAATCTAAGAAAATTTTAAGTAGGTATTTACCTGCAAAATTTATAAAAATGATAAAAGTTACATAGCAAGAAAAAAATAAAAGATGAGAGAAAATTGTAGGCATATTAAAGTACATAGGTAGCTCAGATTGATTGCAATGACAGCTTGAATGGTAGTTTAACAAAAATTAATAGGCACAATACAGCATATGGCTAGCACATAAAAAACAGCAATGAACACAATGATAAAGTTGTTTGGATTAAGTACATAAAGATTGGAAGATTGCGTAACACTAGGTACAGAGCAAATTTAAAGCTCAGTGTAGGAAACTACGAAGATGAAATTAGGTACTTTTTGGTTTTGTTTTTAAATGAGGCAAAAGTTTGACAGCTTTTCAATTTACTAGGGAGTGAGTTCCATAGACTAGGTCCCTTAATTTGCATAGAGTATTTACACAGATTAAGTTTGAACCTGGGGGATATCAAAGAGATATTTATTTCTGGTGTGGTGATAATGGGTCCTATTACATCTGTCCAGGGAGAGTTTCAGAGCAGGATTTGCATTTAAGAACAGGGTTTTGTAAATGTAATTAACACAAGAGAATGTGTGGAGGGAGTTAATATTTAGCAAGTTAAGAGATTTAAACAAGGGAGCTGAGTGTTGTCTGAAAGCAGAGTTTGTTATTATTCTGATAGCAGATTCTTGCTGGGTGATGATGGGCTTAAGGTGGTTTGCAGTGGTAGACCCCCATGCACAGATACCATAATTAAGATAGGGATAAATTAGTGCATAATATAGTGAGAAGAGAGCAGAGTTAGGAACATAATATCTTATTTTGGAGAGTATACCAACCGTTTTAGAGACTTTCTTAGTTATGTGTTGAATGTGGGTGCTGAAGTTGAGTCTCTTGTCTAGGAATAGTCCAAGAAACTTGCCATCATTTTTATTACTGATGTTAATGTTGTCTATCTGAAGCTGAATTGCATTCGATGATTTGCTTCCATATAAGATGTAGTAGGTCTTTTCTATGTTTAGTGTTAGTTTGTTAGTTGACATCCATAAGTGGACTTTTTTTTAATTCATTATTCACAACATTATTTAGTG
>NC_091166.1:7119027-7141527 GCF_040958095.1 Procambarus clarkii
GTCGATTTAATATTGAACACGTACACATAAGCGAAATATCCAAAACTAGTGTCCGAAATGGCAAAAAAATTAGTGTTGTCAATGTAAGGAGTATCTTGTATCCCAGTGGGAGAGCTGTTTCCTTCAAAAAGTGTAATCGTGTGGCATTATGTTTAAAGAAACAATTCCAAAGTACATTCTTTGATTGAAAAACATGAGGATAAATACAAGCGTTAATTGTAAATGACCAGTTATAAACATAAATAAGAAGTAGGAAAAATGATATGTGGAACCAGACAAAAACATTGGAACGCTTAGGTGATGAGAGGGTAAACAACCGCCGCCATTTTAGCAGCGCGCCAGCCGGTGATGTCCAGCACGAGCATTAAGGGAAAACCTTGACACAAACTGCACCTATCATAAAGAAGAAGCACCACCATTGACCGCCAAGTGCTCACATCAAGTCTAACTCTAAGAAACAACACTCAAGCCTTGACGCTTCTCCCAACATCCGGGGGAGAAAACCTTCACACAAACTGCACCTGTCATAAAGAAGATGAAGACTCACCAGTGTCCACAGTGTCCGAAGGTATTCACCTGTCCTTCACATGTGAAGACTCACATGTTAGTGCATTCAGGTGACAAACCTCATGAATGTTCAGAGTGTGGGAAGAGATTCAGTCTGCTTGGAAATATGAAGACTCACATGTTAGTGCATTCAGGTGATAAACCTCACGACTGTCCAGAGTGTGGGAAGAGATTCAGTCTGCTTGGACATATGAAGACTCACAGGATGGTGCATGCGGATCAGAGACCTTTTCAATGTGCCGAGTGTGGCAAAAAATTTAGAGTACGTGGAACTATAATACAGCACATGTTAGTGCATTCAGGTGACAAACCTCATGAGTGTCCAGAGTGTGGGAAGAAATTCAGTCATCGTGGAAGTATGAAGCGTCACATGATGGTGCATGCAGATGAGAGACCTTTTCAATGTGCCGAGTGTGGCAAAAAATTTAGAGAACGTGGAAATATAATAAGGCACATGTTAGTGCATTCAGGTGACAAACTTCATGAGTGTCCAGAGTGTGGGAAGAGATTCAGTCAGCATGGACATATGAAGACTCACATGTTAGTGCATTCAGGTCACAAGCCTCACGAGCGTCCAGAGTGTGGGAAGAGATTCAGTGAGCGTGGACATATGAAGAATCACAGGATGGTGCATGCGGATGAGAGACCTTTTCAATGTGCCGAGTGTGGCAAAAAATTTAGAGAACGTGGAAATATAATAAGCCACATGTTAGTGCATTCAGGTGACAAACTTCATGAATGTCCAGAGTGTGGGAAGAGATTCAGTCGGCGTGGACATATGAAGTGTCACATGATGGTGCATGCGGATGAGAGACCTTTTCAATGTGCCGAGTGTGGCAAAAAATTTAGAGTACGTGGAAATATAATAAGGCACATGTTAGTGCATTCAGGTGACAAACCTCATGAATGTCCAGAGTGTGGGAAGAGATTCCATCAGCTTGGACATATGAAGAGGCACAAGATGATACATGCAGATAATAGGCTAAACACTTTGAGTGTGGAAGATAATTAAGAAAATATTGAAGGATAATAAGGCACATAATGGTATATTAACTTACCTTTAATCACAATATCAGTTGGATGTTCTTCAGAGGTAATTATATTTCGTTTGTGAAAAACACTTCACCATGAAAGGTAAAAATCTGAAGATATTTTAATATATTGTTCTTTTATGAAAGTTAGATGACCAAGCAAGAACTACAGAAGCTGTCACTGTAGGAAAACTCGAAATTGCTTATAAGTATATAAATATCTATTTAGTTTAGCAAAGATAAAACAAAGCTTTAAATGTTTTTCTTCATATATATGTAAATAATAATGTGCTATGTTTTTGCTCTCTGTGCAAATTGATATAAAATTCAATATACTCTGTTGCTAAATCATGGACATTTTTGTTGTAATATTATTTAGCATTGGAGTTGGTGAAGAAGACAGTCTGAGATGTTTAGTATTCAACTATAGTGTACTTATAATAGTATAGTAAGCAAGCTTTTCATTTTATAGATTTCATAATTGATATTTTACTTTTTTGGTCATCTATTGTTATCAATTATTCTAGTTAATTTTTTACATTCCTAGTTCCCATTAAGTTTTTTTTTCTTTTTGCTTAAAATTACCATTAAGTTTATATTACTTTAGAATTTTTATTCTACGTTTTTCTTTGTTTTCTATTTTGTAATTTGCCATTCTTGCCTTGTTTTCCTGCAAACAGCCTTTTTATGCAGACAAGTATAGACCCAGAACTAAACCTCTTATCCACTATCTATGACAATCATCACTTCAATGATCAAAATTGCAGATATTTTACAGCACATGATGTAAACAATGTATTAACAGATAATCACAATATCTCTGTAATCAACTTGAACGTTAGATCCCTAGGTAAACACTTCGATGATGTTAGTGCCTTGATTGAAACTATTGACAACAAATTCTCTTTTATTATACTTACTGAAACGTGGTTGAAAGAGGATACTACTCAACTCTTTAACATGCCTAACTACTCGGCAATTCACAACTGTCATCAAATGCAGAGAGGTGGTAGTACTGCTCTTTACTACCACCAAGAACTAACATGCTTAAAAATAATTAGAACTAGAGACTGCTGTGGGGAGTATATCTTCGCCAGTTTCAGAGTCAAGGGTGCCGAGTCTGTCCTGTCTGTGGGTGCAGTCTATAGAATTCCTAACACTGATGTGTCTGAATTTAATTCAAACCTTAGAAATCTAATACTAGATAACAGACTGAACAAAAATCATCTTATTAGATTCAGATTCAGATTCAGATGTTTATTCAGGTAAGGTATATACATACAAGTGATGTTACATTCATGGATTGATATATAGATAGAGCTAGTACATACAATGCCTAAAGCCACTATTACGCAATGCGTTTCGGGCAAAATTGAAGGGTATTATTGCAGGGTACTTTAATATTGACCTCTGCGAGCCTGAACACCCTACTGCTGTTAGCTTCCTCAACTGTATGAATTCCTGCTTCCTCATACCCTTAATCACTAGACCAACTAGAATCACTGATAGTACTGCTACGACTCTAGATCACATCTGGACCAACATAACCTCTCCGCTTACTTCAGGTATAATCACCGATAGCACTACAGACCATTACCCCACATTTCTCTTAACTAACATTATCAAACCACCCCTTGAGTCAAGTGAGTTAAGCTTTAGGCTGCACAATGAAACTGCTTTAAACAATTTTATAACTGCTGCTGATAATGTCAACTGGGAGTCCGAGTTAGGTAACATAGGGGACATCAACCTAGCAGTGCAATCTTTTCTACAAACAACTCTTAGACTTTATAACACCCACTGTCCTATGCTTACAAAACAAGTCACAAACAAAAGGCTTAACAATCCCTGGCTTACAATGGGAATACTTAAATCCATTAACAAAAAACACGACCTTGAGAAGAAGTATAGGTTAGGAACCGTCTCCAAAGAATTCTCAAAGAATTACTCGTTATTGCTATCTAAAATAATTAGACGAGCCAAAACTAAATACTATGAAGATAAATTTACCCAAATAAAGAGCAACATTAAAAAAACTTGGAGCACAATTTCACAAATATTGGGATCAAAGAAGATTTTAAATAACAAACCAACACTCCTGTCCAATAACGTTGGTCAGCTTTCAGCCTCTGATTCTGCATTGAGTTCAATAGGTTCTTCTCTTCCATTGGGTCATCCCTTGCAAATGATATTCCATCTTCCAGTACTGATGTTAAGGACTATCTTACAGGTAACTATCCACAGTCTCTGTACCTAAAGCCTACTAATTCCACTGATGTCAATGTGATAATCCTTTCCCTTAAAACCAAGTCTAGTGCCCTCGAGGAGATACCAACTTTAATTTACAAAAAAGCCTCCAGATCTTTAGCCCCTGCTATTGCATTGCTCTTCAACAAGTCACTTGAACTCCAAACCTTTCCAGACATTCTAAAAAAAAGCAAGAGTAACCCTGTCTACAAATGTGGTGATCACACAGATGTTAACAACTACAGACCTATATCAATCCTGCCTAACTTGTCAAAAATATTCGAAAAACTAATCTACAAGCAGCTTTACTCTTTTCTAGCCAAACACAATATACTTAGCTCTTGTCAATATTGCTTCAGACCCAAAAAAAAGCACTAACGATGCACTTATTAGTATGATTAACTTGATTCACGCAGCTCTTGATAAAAAGGAGTTCCCGGTTGGGTTATATGTGGACCTGCGTAAGGCTTTTGACACTGTCAACCGCCAAAACCTTCTTCTTAAATTACATCATTATGGAGTCAGAGGACACTCCCAGCAATACCTCAAATCTTATCTTACTGACAGGCTCCAGTATGTTTCTGTGAATAATACAATTTCTCCCACCCTACCCATCAACATTGGTGTTCCTCAGGGCAGCATACTTGGCCCTCTCCTCTTTCTCATCTACATTAATGACCTTCCAAATGCCTCCCAACACCTCAAACCAATTCTATTTGCTGATGACACAACCTTCATTTACTCCAGTCCTGACCCCCTGGCTCTAAATGCCACAGTAAATACTGAGCTAGAGAAAGTACATCTTTGGCTAACTGCCAACAAACTCACCCTTAACATTGACAAAACGTTTTACATTCTGTTTGGCAATAAATCCTCTAATCATATAAATCTCAAAATAAACAATACCCAAATTTGTAACAAATTAGATGGCAAATTCCTTGGCGTTCTCATCGACCACAAGCTGAATTTCCAGAGACACATTCTAAATATATCAAAAAAAGTTTAAAAAACTGTTGGCATTCTTTCTAAGATCAGATATTATGTACCCCGCCTTGCCCTGGTGACTCTCTATTACTCCCTCATCTATCCATATCTCAACTATGGTATTTGTGCTTGGGGTTCTACTACCCAAAATCATTTACGTCCTCTAATTACTCATCACAAAGCTGCTATTAGGACAATATCCAACTCTAGCCCCAGACATCACTCGGTACCCCTACTCAAATCTCTGAATATGTTAGATATGAAGTCATTGCACATTCTCTCGTGTGTATTATACATATATAAAACGCTGAACTGTAATGCCAATCCTGACCTCAAAAGATTCATTGAAGGTTGTAACAGAACCCATGAGCACCACACCAGAAATAAATACAGTTTTGATATTCCTAGAGTAAGACTTAATCATACTAGAAATGCTCTTCAAATCAAGGGACCCAGAATGTGGAATGATCTTCCCAACCATGTTAAAGACAGTACCTTTCTCAACCAGTTTAAGATAAAAACGAAGCACTACCTAATAAATTCCCTGTAACCCCTCTGTTGTCAACCCATGTATGTTTTTTGTTTTTTTTCAAAACAACGCTGTTGGAATGTAATTTTCTGTAATAATTTGTAATTGTATTTGTGCTGCTTT
The DNA here is from genome assembly GCF_040958095.1 of Procambarus clarkii. Classification (NCBI taxonomy): domain Eukaryota; kingdom Metazoa; phylum Arthropoda; class Malacostraca; order Decapoda; family Cambaridae; genus Procambarus; species Procambarus clarkii. The sequence continues at coordinate 7,124,509 of NC_091166.1, forward strand.
TTCAACCATGTTCCCCCCTCTTTTACCTCTATTTTTATTTGTTCTCAACACATTTTATTCTTTTTACCCATTAGTTTTAAGCTTTAGTCATTAATGTTTTTCCTGCCCGAAACGCTTTGCGTAATAGTGGCTTTAGGCATTGTATGTACAAGCTCTATCTATTAACCCAACAAACTTTGTAAAATCTCTTTATGTATGTACCTTACCTAAATAAACATTTTATTTTATTTTTTTTTTTTTATGTACTTAAGATGAGATCATTTGATTGGTAGGGAAATGTATATTAATGAAGGAATTTTCTCATCAGATTCAAATGCAAATTGATGTCCATTCTTTATTTTTTGTTTAGGGCTATTTATGAGTTCTACTCCTGATTATAAATATTTCACCAAAAAGTTTATTGACGGCAGACTGGTATTTATAACTGTCAGTGAAGTGACTATGAAATTTAAATTTATATTACTCTAGAAATTTATATCACACTAAATTTACCAGAAATTTATATTACTCTAGCCTAACTTTATCAGATATGCTGTAATTGTCTAGGAATATTAATTTACCTGATTTACCCGAGGGCCACAAACCCTAGTGGCCTTGATGAGAATAGGAAGTCAGCGGCTTGTTGAATTTCCCCCTTCCCGGTTCCCCCATTTACTTTCAAATTCAGCACAGTTTTGGCAGCTATGTTTTTGGCGGTTGGGCAGTTCCATGGATCAATAACCCTGTGGGGTGAAAAAAGCCTGATTCGAAGTTATATTAGCCTGATTACCAATTATATTAGCCTGACTGGCATAATCCTCTCTGACAATTATATTATCCAAACTGGCAATTATATTAGGATGATTGTGAATTACATAAGCCTGACTGGCAATTATATTAGGATGACTGTCAATTTATATCAAAGGGATATTTATTTATGTTGTGGTGCTCGTGGGTTCCATTACATCTGTCAATAAAGAAGTTTCAGATTAGGATTAGCATTTAGGAACAAGGTTCTGTACATGTAAATATCACAAGAGAATGTGCAAAGTGTCTGTATATTTAACATGTTGAAGGATTTAAAGAGAGATTCTGTGTGTTGTTTCAAGACAGTTTTATAGTTCTCATAGCAGATTTTTGTTGGTTGATGATGGGCTTGAGGTAATGTGCAGTGCATGAATGAACGCCATGCATAGATACCATATGTTGAGATACCAACCCTAATTTACAAAAAAAGCATCTAGATCTTTAGCTCCAGCCATTGCATTGCTCCAAAACAAATCACTTGAACTCCAAATCTTTCCTGATATTCTAAAAAAACAGACATACTAAACTTAGTCCATAAAAGTGGCAATCTCACTTTAGTCAACAAGCTTAGACGTATATCAATTCTGCCAGTGATGTCTAAAATATTTTAAAGACTTAATCTACAAACAGCCTTACTCCTATTTAGCAAAACAAAATATACTTATTTCTTGCCATAATTGCTACAGGCCCCAAAAAAGACCAATCATGCACCGATTAGTATGATTAACTTGACATATGCAGCTCTGGGCAAAAATGGGTACCCTGTTCATTTATTTGTTGAACTACATAAGACTTTTTGACACTGTTAACACATTAACCTTCTTAAATTACAACATTATGGAGTAAGAGGTCACTCACTCCAATACCTACAATCTTGTCTCATTGACAGGCTCCGCTATGTCTCTTTGAATGATTGCAATTCTCCCACTCTAGCCATTAACACCGGAGTTCCACCGGGCAGTATTCTTCGCCCTCTCGTCTTTCTCATCTCCCCCTCCCTTTCCAGCCCATTGCCATTGTGATGGGCCTTGGTTGGCAGATGCTACCTTACTTTGAAGTTACCTTGAGGTGTTTTCGGGACTTAGCGACCCCACGGTCCGGTCGTCGACCAGGCCTCCTCGTTGCTGGACTGGTCAACCAGGCTGTTGGATGCGGCTGCTCGCAGACTGAAGTATGAGTCACAGCCTGGTTGATCAGGTATTCTTTGGAGGTGCTTATCCAGTAATCTCTTGAGCACTGTGAGGGGCCGGCCAGTTATGCCCCTCATGTGTAGTGGAAGCGTGTTGAACAGTCTCGGGCCTCTGATGTTGATAGAGTACCTGTTACCTAATACCTGGTACCTTATTAACTCCATGTAACCTTCCCTACCCCTAAATGTCAACCCATGTCTTATTTTTTTAAACAATGCTGTTTGTTGACCAACTTATATATTGGCTATTTTCTACCATGTTCCCCCTTTTTTTTATCTTTTATTTTTTCTTTCAACACAATTTTTACTTTAAGCTCAATTACTATTAAGTTTTAGTCTAAGTGTTTTTTCCCAACCTCACCTTGCCCGAAACTCTCTGCATACTAGTGGCTTTAGGTATTGTATGTACTAGCTCTATCTATAAATCCAACATTATGTTTGTAACTAATCTTCTATGTATGTACTTTTACCTGAATAAAAATTTGATTATATTTGATTTGTTGCACCTCTGCTTTTCATTGGGGGAATTCTCTACATCCTGCCATGCCTTCTGGTCTCATGTGATGTTATTTCTGTGTGCAGGTTTGGAACCAGCCCCTCTACTATTTTCCATGTGTAAATTATAATGTATCTCTATTACATTTTACATTAGTAAAAGTGCTACCTTGGGTAAAATGACAATGTAATACTGTAACATTCTATGCGGTTAACATTTAATTGCCGGGAAGGGGGGGGTGCCAGACGCCCCCCCCCCCTGTTAGATTAAGGACTTGCCCAAAACTATGTGGCTTTGCAATAATTGTAAGAACACCACTGTTATGTACTCTGACAAATCCAATGTACCTTCTTGTATATAACACAAACAAATATGTAAATAAATAAATATTGAACTGATAAATTCAATGAACTTTGGATGAGAAGGGATAGATAGTAATTTCTTTGGAAGAAAAATATTGGATGAGAAGGAAGGATAGTAATTTACAGGATCCCCGGGATCCTCATGAAATGAATTGTTTGTGTATTTGCTATTTGTACCCATAGGCTAAAGCTATTAGCTCTTGGATTCCGCCTTTCTAACCATCTGCTGTCTAATATACTGACTCCCGACCTAATTTTCTCTCTTGTCTAGTATTACACACACACATTCCCAGGATAAAGATTCAGAGAATCTGATTCCTTTCACATCACTAATCTGATTTCTTTCTGCTCACTTAGAAAGTCCTCTGTCATATATGGTGCAATAAACCCATCTGGCCTTGTTGCTTTCTATTGATAATAACTTTAGTCTCCACAAACATGTGTGCTTGGGTAACATTTAAGTGACATTCTTAATGGTTCAACTATAGACGAATGTGATAGAAATGCTACTGAATTTTTGTGGTCTCAATTCTTACCTGATCTGAAATGTTAATTAAAATGTTTTACTGGTTACTGGTACAGTAGTAGTTCTGCTTAGAGCTAGCTATACGCTACTAATTCCATTTGAATACTATAATTCTAAAACATATTTGCATGCACTCAAAAGATCTTGAATTTATCAAGCGAGGATTGAATGTAAATAATCTTCAAGGAATGAGTATGGGGTGTAAAATAAATTACTAATCACAGATTATGACACTATGATATTCGTGCTCTACTTTGGGGTAAATAAAATACATGATACTTTTTCAGAACATATACTTTAATGACAAATATTTGAAAAGATATTTAAAGTTGAAATATTTATCTTTAAAAAGATAAAACCTCCTTGCATTACACAAGTATTGATGAAATATGACATATTTACCAACTATAATGATGGCATTGAATGTAGTGTTTATGTGTCCGGATACCGGCAATAATGTATAATTATTTATTTAAAAATATAATGCCTCTCACGTAAATTATATATATTATTTGAAATGTAGCTACAGTAATGTTTACATCTCTGCCTTTCTTCTGACATATAAATCTTGAAGGTTAATTAGCATATATATGCATGTTAATTAGACATGATATGCATGTTATATGCATGATTATATGTTATATGCATGATTTGCTCGTGTGTAGCTCTCCACACACCCAGAGCGGGTCCATGTATTTTCCCAAAGCTATATCCATAGTTACCTAGTGCTACTCCGGCCTTCTAGCATTACACAAGTAATGAAGATATATGACATATTTACCCCCTATAATGATGTTATTGAATGTATTATTAATATGAATGCATGTTAATTACACAATTTATTGGCTAATGTGTACGGTTCTACACACACACCCAGAGCGAGTCCATGTATTTACCCAAAAGCCACCCATAGCTACCTAATCATACCCCAAAATTTCCTTGCATTATATAAGTAATGAAGAAATATGTCATATTTATCTATTATAATGATGGTATTTAATGTAGAATTTGGAAAAACATGGTTTTACTCTGAACTAATCTCTGGATACGTAAGTGCATAGTAGTTCAAGTAGCGAACGCATACCAGCGAATAATCATCAGCATCTATATAACAAAACTATTGTCCCAAGGAGTTAATTTCACTTCCAGATACCTATTTTTCAATACAATTTCAATATTTTCTGGCTATTTATGCTAAATATTATTGTAACTATGCATTATTAGAGTTTATACCATTATTTCAATTTGTGACAATTTGAGCAGAGAAGTGCGACGTGTGTACAAGAGGCTGATATGCCAGCAAAACACTCTCCAGGCAACAATCTGTCTTGGATAAGTCGCTCCACAACATTGACGCTTGGATCGTCGACTTGATTTGGCGTCACCAGCTTTTTATTTTCGTCTAATTTCTTTATAAAAAGATACTTTTTTCAGATTAAAATTATGTTTTTTCGTGTTGTACGTTCAGCACCAACATTATAATGAGTAAATATATCATATTTATACATTACCAACGTATTGCCGTGAAGCTTTCTGATGCTTGTATAGCTTGTGTTAGCTTGTGGTAATTAGACGGACCGAGCTGAACAGGATACGGTTTTAAAATGGCGGCGACTACCACAACATACAACGAGCCTAAAGAATGTCCAGCTCTAGCATTATCTAAGCGCTATTATATATTATCAAGCAATACGAAAATCTAAAATAAAAAAAATGTTACAAATAATTGTATTAAATATTTATTTGCAATTACAATACCTCGGGAATATATTTTGCGTTAGCAAAATTTATTAAGTTCGTATTTAGTTTAACTCATTTAAATTCTTTACAAATAATAACCTGAGTTTACCTGATGGCCACTAACATTATGTTTATGTTGATACATTTCATACCCCTATTATTTTCAATTTCTTTCTTTATTATGCACCCCATACCCATCCCATGGGCGGTGGTGTAAAGGATTACAGAGGCACATAATGTGTTCAGGAACTGAACTCTCTAGTTGGTTTAGCTAAGCAAATAACAATTTTGACGCTAGTTACAAAATTATTAATGTATATATATACGTATATGCATACACATACATATTTATAATCACTCACACAAATACACACATCATTAATCTCTGTGTCACTTTTTTTATACATATGTTCTTGTAGAAAATTCTATTGCGAACACATTGGGCGCTGCCCAATAAACTCGCCCCTCGGGGCAAAATTAAAAAAAAATTTTTAATCTTGGTGGAACATAAAATGGCCGCCTGTGTTTATGCTGTCGTCAGATGGCGCTGTGACGTCACAGGTGAGGGAAGCACGTACTGCGCATTAATGCCTCGATCCCTCATTATTTATTTATTTATATATATACAAGAACGTACATTGAGGGTTAAGAGACAACATAGAGCTTAAGTTGGAATTACAATCTTGTAAAACCACTAGCTTGCATTTAGCGTTTCGGGCAAGTCCTTAAACTAATCTTTGAGCAAATTCTTAAACAAACAAAGTTTTAGAGAAATAATTAGGTGTAAAATTGATAAAAAGTGTTTAACAGGTACATTACAGCTTTACTTTACAAGTACAGATGATTTTAAGTAGGATAATTACAGTAAAATTGTCAAAAAATTGTTTACAGGTACGATGCAAGAATTTTCGACACAAAAGCAGATCAGAACAATACACAATAATGAACAAGGAATCCTAAGTACAATTAGGAAAACATCTCAGGGTTATACATTGGATTACTGAAGCACAATATGAGGATCATTACAAATAGTAATGCAGTAGAATATGCACTCATATTCAATTATTAAGTTAATATTAAGTTCCTTCCTCATGTTAAGTATCTTTGTGGTACTAGGGGCATCCAAGGATTATCTTCAAGGCTTCGTTCTGCAAGTTTTCAAGCCCTTTAAGCTTTCTTTCAGTCATCAAGGCAAGCAGAGGTGCAGCATAATCCACTAAAGATCTGATGTATGCAAGGTACATCATTTTGACAATTGTGACATTGGCACCATAGCCTGAGTGATAACTTGCAACATCTCCAAGAGGGCTTATGGAGCCTCTCTTTATACTGACGACAGAGTTTGAATACAACAGGACAATACAAGGCCAAGGTATTTGAATCTGTTAACATAGTCAAGCTGGGAGCCATCATACAGTTACATCTTGCGAACAGCTCCTCCCTGCCTGGGTGAACACCCGTTTAGTATCTTTGTTTCCTCTGCTGAGATATGACTAAACCTAAGTCCTGACATAAGACTAATACAGAGTTAAGAGTGTTCTGCATGTTAGCATAACAAGTAGTGTGTATCATTATATCATCAGCATATACCCAGTAGTGTGTATCATTATATCATCATGTATGATGATTCATGATACAAGGGGGTCTAAATTGATCTATCGAACGATCTAAATTGGGTACTGAAATATGGTCAAAAGATTGGCAGAGCCGTTTAATTCTGACAAATGTAAGGTTTAGAGGATAGGTAATGACAATAGAGTTAGAAGCAAAAGGCAACATGAAAAGCAAATGGAATACCATGACATATCTATTATCCTAGGAAATAAACAACACTCCCACAACCAGATAACACTCTCTAAGGATGGCTTTACACCGTCAACTGACTTAGAAATGGCAAATGAATTTAATAGCTTCTTTTCATCGGTTGGTGCTAACCTTGCCAGTAAAATCCCACAGACTCAGACATATATCAACACATATCTCTCAGGCAGCTATCCAAACTCTCTTCTCCTTTCACCAGTCAGTCCGACAGATTTGTGTCCATCATACACACACTAAAACCAAAGCTGGGAACATCAGTGAAATCCCTCCATTGTATACAAGAGCGCCTCCCATGCCCTTGCGCCACCTATAGCTCTGCTGTTCAACAAATCCTTGAGTGTCATACTTCCCTGATATCCTTAAAACGCAAGAGTAACGCCAGTTCATAAAGGAGGTAATCCGTCAGACATAAACAACTACAGACCAATATCGAACCTACCCATACTATCAAAATATTTGAAAAAAATTATCTACAAACAGCTCTACTCCTATCTCGTAAAATTCGACATTCTTAGCCCCTGTCAGCTTGGCTTCCGCTCCCAAAGAGTACCAACGATGCAATTATTAGTCTCCTTGATATAATTTACTCAGCCCTTGACAAAAATTAGTTTCCGATTGGACTTTTCATTGACCTGAGAAAGGCCTTTGATACTGTTAATCACAACTACCTCTTACGTAAACTTCATCATTATGGAATCCGAGGCATGCACTGGACTATATCCATTAATCCTATCATAGTGATAGACACCAATGTGTAACCATCATAATATTATCCTCTCCCCACTCTACCAATAACCGTTGGAGTGCCACAGGGCAGCATCTTGGGACCTCTCCTATTTCGTATACATCAATGATCTGCCTAATGTCTCTAACATTCTGAAACCTGTTTTGTTTACTGATGATACTACCCTCATCTACTCTAACCCCAACCCACATACACTAAATGATGTTGTTAATAATGAACTAAAAAAAGTCCACTTATGGATGTCAACCAACAAACTAACACTTAACATAGAAAAGACCTACTATACATCTTATTTGGAAGCAAATCTACAAATGCAATTCAGCTTCAGATAGATAATGTAAACATTAGCAATAAAAATGATGGAAAGTTTCTTGGCCTATTCCTAGACAAGAGACTCAATTTCAGTACCCACATACAACACATAACTTAGAAAGTCTCTACAACAGTTGGTATACTCTCCAAAATCAGATATTATGTACCTAACTCTGCTCTCATCTCTCTATATTATGCACTAATCTATCCCTATCTCAACTATGGTATCTGTGCATGGGGTTCAACCACTGCAAACCACCTCAAGTCCATCATCACCCAGCAAAAATCTGCTATCAGAATAATATCAAATTCTGCTTTCAGACAACACACAGCCCCCTTGTTTAACTCCCTAAACATGCTAAACATAATCTCACTCCATAAATTCTCTTGTGTCAACTACATTTACAAAACCCTGTTCTTAAATGCAAATCCTTGTCTGAAACTCTTCCTGGACAGATGTAATAGGACCCATTATCACCGCACCAGAAATAAATATCTCTGATATCCCCAGAATTAAACTTAATCTGTGAAAACACTCTATGCAAATAAAGGGACCCAGTTTATGGAACTCACTCCCTACTGAATTGAAAAGCTGTCCAACTTTTACATCATTCAAAATCAATACTAAAAAGTACCTAATTTCATCCTCATAGTTTTCACTTTTTGCCTTAAAATTGCACTGTATCTATTGCTACCCAATCTCCCAACCTTTATGTTCCCAATTTGAACATCTTTACCATTGTGATCATTGCTGTCTTCTTATATGTGCTGCCAATCTGCTGTATGGTGTTTATAAATCTTGTTTATCTGTATCTTTTGCTACCCTGCAGTCTCCCAATCTTTATGTACTCAATCTGAACATCTTCACCATTGTGATCATTGCTGTCTTATATGTGCTGTCAATCTGCTGTATGGTGTCTATTAATCTTGTTTAAATTACTAATCAAGCTGTCAATGTAATCAATCAGAGCTTTAATATAACAATGTGCTTTAATATACTTACTAAGCTCTCTCATCTAATTTTTCTCTTGCAATGTATCTTTATCATTTATCAGTTCTGATAGAAATTACCTACTTAAAATTATCTGCTAGATTAAGGACCTGCCCGAAACGCTGTGCGTACTAGTGGCTTTACAAGAATGTAAATACTGTACTATCCAATGTATTCTCACAAACCCAATGTACCTTCTTGTATATATGTAAATAAATAAATAAATAAAAGTGAATATGAAAAACTTGTTGGTCAACTCTGCGCATGTAGTGCATCCACTGTGGGAGAGCTATTTCCTTCAAAAAGTATAATCGTGTGGCTTTATGTTTAAAGAAACCATTTCAAGTACATTCTTTGATTGAAAAACATAAATAAAAATACAAGTGTTAATTGTAAATGATCACTTATAAACAAAAATAAGAAGTAGGAAAAATGATATGTGGAACCAGACAAAAACATTGGAACGCTTAGGTGATGAGAGGGTAAACAACCGCCGCCATTTTAGCAGCACCCGCCGGTGATGTCCAGCACGAGCATTAAGGGAAAACCTTGACACAAACTGCACCTATCATAAAGAAGAAGCACCACCACTGACCGCCAAGTGCTCACATCAAGTCTAACTCTAAGAAACAACACTCAAGCCTTGACGCTTCTCCCAACATCCGGGGGAGAAAACCTTCACACAAACTGCACCTGTCATAAAGAAGATGAAGACTCACCAGTGTCTACAGTGTCAGAAGGTATTCACCGGTGCTTCATATGTGAAAACTTACATGTTAGTGCATTTAGGTGATAAACCTCATGAGTGTCCAGAGTGTGGGAAGAGATTCAGTGTCCACAGTGTCCGAAGGGGGGGACGTTACACAAGCCGTCATGACGTCACCCAGTGACGTTACACGAGCCGTCATGACGTCACCGTTAACAGTGACGTTACACAAGCGCCATGACGTCACCGTTAACAGTGACGTTACACAAGCCGCCATGACGTCACTGTTAACAGTGACGTTACACAAGCCGCCATGACGTCACCGTTAACAGTGACGTTACACGAGCCGCCATGACGTCACTGTTACAGTGACGTTACACAAGCCGCCATGACGTCACCGTTAACAGTGACGTTACACAAGCCGCCATGACGTCACCGTTAACAGTGACGTAACACAAAATTATGAGAAGGATTAAGACAGAGGAGGACAGCTTGAGGCTTCAAGAAGACCCGGACAAGCTGCAGGAATGGTCGAACAAATGGCTGTTAGAGTTTAACCCAAGCAAATAAATAAATAATAAATAAATAAATAAATGTTTTTTTAGGTAAGGTACATACATACAAGAGATTTTACAAAATTTGTTGGATTAATAGATAGAGCTAGTACATACAATGCCTAAAGCCACTATTACGCAAATCGTTTCGGGCAGGAAAAACATTAATGACTACAGCTTAATACTAGGGTATAAAGAATAAAATGTGTCGAACAAATAAAAATTGAGGTAAAAGAGGGGGGGGGAACATGGCTGAAAAAGCAGCACAAATACAATTACAAATTATTACAGACAATTACATTCAAACAGCGTTGTTTTGAAAGAAAACAGACATGGGTTGACAACGCGGGGTAAGGTAGGTTACAGGGAATTTATTAGGTAGCTTCGTTTTTAACTTAAACTGGTTGAGAGAGGTACAGCTTTAACATGCTTGGGAAGGTCATTCCACATTCTGGGTCCCTTGATTTGAAGAGCATTTCTAGTTTGATTAAGTCGTACTCTAGGAATATCAAAACTGTATTTATTTCTGGTGTGGTGCTCATGGGTTCTGTTACAACCTTCAATGAAGCTTTTGAGGTCAGGATTGGCATTACAGTTCAGCGTTTTATATATGTATAATACACATGAGAGAATGTGCAGTGACTTAATATCTAACATATTCAGAGATTTGAGTAGTGGTAGTGAGTGATGTCTGGGGCTAGAGTTGGATATTGTCCTAATAGCAGCTTTGTGTTGAGTAATTAGAGGACGTAAATGATTTTGGGTAGTAGAACCCCAAGCACAAATACCATAGTTGAGATATGGATAGATGAGGGAGTAATAGAGAGTCACCAGGGCAGGGCGGGGTACATAATATCTGATCTTAGAAAGAATGCCAACAGTTTTTGAAACTTTTTTTGATATATTTAGAATGTGTCCCTGGAAATTCAGCTTGTGGTCAATGAGAACGCCAAAGAATTTTCCATCTAATTTGTTACAAATTTGGGTATTGTTTATTTTGAGATTTATTTGATTAGAGGATTTATTGCCAAACAGAATATAGAACGTTTTGTCAATGTTAAGGGTGAGTTTGTTGGCAGTTAGCCAAAGATGGACTTTCTTTAGCTCAGTATTTACTGTGGCATTTAGAGCAAGGGGGTCAGGGCTGGAGTAAATGAAGGTTGTGTCGTCAGCAAATAGAATTGGTTTGAGGTGTTGGGAGGCATTTGGAAGGTCATTAATGTAGCTGAGAAAGAGAAGAGGGCCAAGTATGCTGCCCTGAGGAACACCAATGTTGATGGGTAGGGTGGGAGAAATTCACAGTATTATTCACAGAATAATACTGTGAATAATACAATTATTATTCACAGAATAAAAATTATTCACAGAATAATAATACATACTGGAGCCTGTCAGTAAGATAAGATTTAGGTATTGCAGGGAGTGTCTCTGACTCCATAATGATGTAATTTAAGAAGAAGGTTTTGGTGGTTGACAGTGTCAAAAGCCTTACGCAGGTCAACAATAACCCAACAGGGAACTCCTTTTTATCAAGAGCTGCGTGAATCAAGTTAATCATACTAATAAGTGCATCGTTAGTGCTTTTTTTGGGTCTGAAGCCATACTGACAAGTACATTGTGTTTTGCTAGAAAAGAGTAAAGCTGCTTGTAGATTAGTTTTTCAAATATTTTTGACAAGTTAGGCAGATTGATATAGGTCTGTAGTTGTTAACATCTGTGAGATCACCACATTTGTTGACGGGGAGTTACTCTTGCTTTTTTTAGAATGTCTGGAAAGGTTTGGAGTTCAAGTGACTTGTTGAAGAGCAATGCAATAGCAGGGGCTAAAGATCTGGAGGCTTTTTTGTAAACTAAAGTTGGTATCTCCTCGAGGGCACTAGACTTGGTTTTAAGGGAAAGGATTATCTCATTGACATCAGTGGAATCAGTAGGCTTTAGGTACACAGACTGGATAGTTACCTGTAAGATAGTCCTTAACATCAGGACTGGAAGATGGAATATCATTTGCAAGGGATGACCCAAGGAAGAGAAGAACGTATTGAACTCAATAGCAGAATCAGAGGCTGAAAGCTGACCAATGTTATTGGACAGGAGTGTTGGTTTGTTATTTAAAATCTTTTTTGATCTCAATATTTGTGAAATTGTGCTCCAAGTTTTTTTAATGTTGCTCTTTATTTGGGTAAATTTATCTTCATAGTATTTAGTTTTGGCTCGTCTAATTATTTTAGATACCAATTCAGATTCAGATTCAGATTCAGATGTTTATTCAGGTAAGGTATATACATACAAGTGATGTTACATTAATGGATTGATATAACGAGTAATTCTTTGAGAATTCTTTGGAGACGGTTCCTAACCTATACTTTTTCTCAAGATCGTGTTTTTTGTTAATGGATTTAAGTATTCCCTTTGTAAGCCAAGGATTGTTAAGCCTTTTGTTTGTGACTTGTTTTGTAAGCATAGGACAGTGGGTGCTATAAAGGCTAAGAGTTGTTTGAAGAAAAGATGTTACATTACATTATTTATTTATTTATTTATTTATTTATTTATTTATTTATTTATTTATATATATACAAGAAGGTACATTGGGTTTGTGAGAATACATTGGATAGTACAGTATTTACATTCTTGTAAAGCCACTAGTACGCACAGCGTTTCGGGCAGGTCCTTAATCTAGCAGATAATTTTAAGTAGGTAATTTCAATCAGAATTGATAAATGATAAAGATACATTACAAGAGAAAAATGAGATGAGAGAGATAAGTAGGTATATTAAAGCACATTGTTATATTAAAGCTCTGATTGATTACATTGACAGCTTGATTAGTAATTTAAACAAGGTTAATAGACACCACACAACAGATTGACAGCAATGATCACAATGGTAAAGATGTTCAGATTGGGTACATAAAGATTGGGAGACTGGGTAGCAAAAGATACAGATAAACAAATTTATAAACACCGTACACATATAAGCACATATAAGAAAAATTGGCAGCACATATAAGAAAACAGCAATGATCACAATGGTAAAGATGTTCAAATTGGGAACATAAAGGTTGGGAGATTGGGTAGCAATTGATACAGTGCAATTTTAAGGCAAAAAGTGAAAAACTATGAAGATGAAATTAGGTACTTTTTAGTATTGATTTTGAATGATGTAAAAGTTGGACAGCTTTTCAATTCAGTAGGGAGTGAGTTCCATAAACTGGGTCCTTTATTTGCATAGAGTGTTTACACAGATTAAGTTTAACTCTGGGGATATCAAAGAGATATTTATTTCTGGTGTGGTGATAATGGGTCTATTACATCTGTCCAAGAAGAGTTTCAGACAAGGATTTGCATTTAAGAACAGGGTTTTGTAAATGTAGTTGACACAAGAGAATTGTGGAGTGAGATTATGTTTAGCATGTTTAGGGAGTTAAACAAGGGGGCTGTGTGTTGTCTGAAAGCAGAATTTGATATTATTCTGATAGCAGATTTTTGCTGGGTGATGATGGACTTGAGGTGGTTTGCAGTGGTTGAACCCCATGCACAGATACCATAGTTGAGATAGGGATAGATTATTGCATAATATAGAGAGATGAGAGCAGAGTTAGGAACATAATATCTGATTTTGGAGAGTATACCAACTGTTTTAGAGACTTTCTTAGTTATGTGTTGTATGTGGGTACTGAAGTTGAGTCTCTTGTCTAGGAATAGCCAAGAAACTTTCCATCATTTTTATTGCTAATGTTTACATTGTCAATCTGAAGTTGAATTGCATTTGTAGATTTGCTTCCGAATAGGATGTAGTAGGTCTTTTCTATGTTAAGTGTTACTTTGTTGGTTGACATCCATAAGTGGACTTTTTTTAGTTCATTATTAACAACACCATTTAGTGTATGTGGGTTGGGGTTGGAGTAGATGAGGGTAGTATCATCAGCAAACAAAATAGGTTTCAGAATGTTAGAGACATTAGGCAGATCATTAATGTATATAAGAAAAAGAAGAGGTCCCAAGATGCTGCCCTGTGGCACTCCAACAGTTATTGGTAGAATGGGAGAATTATATTATTGATGGCTACACATTGGTGTCTATCACTAAGATAGGATTGGATATAGTCCAGTGAATGGCCTCGGATTCCATAATGATGGAGTTTACTTAAGAGGTAATCGTGATTAACAGTATCAAAGGCCTTTCTCAGGTCAATGAAGAGTCCAATTGGAAACTCATTTTGTCAAGAGCTAAGTAAATTATATCAAGGAGACTAATAATTGCATCGTTGGTACTCTTTTGAGAGCGGAAGCCAAACTGACAGGGGCTAAGAATGTCGAATTTTACGATAGGAGTAGAGCTGTTTGTAGATAATTTTTTCAAATATTTTTGATAGTATGGGTAGGTTCGATATTGGTCTATAGTTGTTTATGTCTGACGGATTACCTCCTTTATGAACTGGCGTTACTCTTCTTTTTTAAGGATATCAGGGAAGGTATGACACTCAAGGGATTTGTGAACAGCAGAGCTACAGGTGGCGCAATGTCATGGGAGGCGCTCTTGTATACAATGGATGGGATTTCACTGATGTTCCCAGCTTTGGTTTTTAGTGAGTGTATGATGGACACAACATCTGACGGGCTGACTGGTGAGAGGAGAAGAGAGTTTGGATAGCTGCCTGAGAGATATGTGTTGATATGTGTCTGAGTCTGTGGGATTTTACTTGCAAGGTTAGCACCAATCGATGAAAAGAAGCTATTAAATTCATTCGCCATTTCTAAGTCAGATGACAGTGTAAGGCCATCCTTAGAGAGTGTTATCTGGTTGTGGGAGTGTTGTTTAGTTCCCAGGATGTTAGAGATGGTATTCCATGTGCTTTTCATGTTGCCTTTTGCTTCTTTGAATCTAGTCTCATAATATGAAAGTTTTGCTTTTCTTATGATACTGGTTAGCACTGACGAGTACCTTTTAACTACTTCCATTGAAACTAGGCCACTCCTAAATTTCTTTTCGTATTCATGTTTTTTGTTGATTAATTTAATTATGCCACTTGTGAGCCACGGGTTATTTTTTCTTTTATCAGTTACTTGTTTGGTAAAGAGGGGACAGTGAGTGTTGTAGAGGCTTAGAGTTTTGGAGAGAAAGAGGTTAGTTTATGAGTTTATATCCTGTGAATTATTAAATTCAGATTCCCAGTTAATATTGTGGAGTGCATTAGAGAGATTGCCTAAAGCTGATTCACTATGTAGCCTGAATGAAAGTTTTTTGGTTTCTGGTGGTGATGTGTCAATGTTTGCTGAGGAAAGTAGGATAGTGGTCAGTTGTTCTGTCATAAATTACCCCAGATGTAAGGGGAGCTGTTATATTAGTCCATAGGTGATCCAGGGTAGTGGCAGATGCTTGAGTGACTCGGGTGGGCTTGGTGATTGTGGGGATTAGCATACAGGAGTGCATCCTGTTACGGAAATAGTCAACTTGAGGGTTGTTTTGAAGACCCAGGTCAATATTGAAATCACCTCCCAGAATGATGTGATTTTTGTTGAGATTGTTATTTATGATAAGATTCCTTACATTGTCAGAGAATAAAGCTATGTTGGTATTAGGAAATCTATAGATGGCACCGATTATCAGGGAGGATTTAAGGGATTTACTGGAGAACTTGGCAAAGGTATATTCACAATAGTCGTCTCTATCACTAATGACACTATTGCAAGTGAAGGTATCTTTGTAATATATTGCTGTACCGCCACCTTTTTTATTAGGCCTGCAGTTATGAATGGCTTTATAACCAGCTAAATTGTAGAGTTGGGTATAGTCATTACTTAGCCAAGTTTCTGTTAAAATGATGAAAGATAATTTAATACCTAGTGCTGTAAGAAGTCATTTATATCATCAAAATGTTTACCAAGTGACCTAACATTTTGGTTGTAAACTGATAAGCAGGTGCTATTTAGGAGTTTGTTTTTTGCAAGATTTGCTGTGTAATACCTGCAATAATGATGATCAATGTGCTGATTGTGTGGATATGGGACAGAAGATTTCGATCTGGATCAATATCAGTAAGCATATAGATAAGATAATGTCACGATACAATAAGATAAGCAATTTCAGGAACAGATGAAAACTAAATCTGCTGTAAAATAGAAAGTTATAGTAGCAAAACACAGCAATATAATAATATAACAATACAATAAGAACTTACAAAGTATTGAGTCTGCTAAAATTAGAGAATAATTATGGCAAAACACAACAATAAATGCAAGTAAACAAAAGAATTGAAACAATTAGAGGTAGAATAAAAGTCACTAGATAGCCATGGAGGATACACAAGTTTGGTGGAGAGAACAAAAAATCAGTAGAGACTGTCAGGATGAATATATAAAAAAAAAATTGACAAATGATAATTGTAAAGTAAAATAATCTTAAAGATAATAAATTTTAATTAGCTTAGTTTTAACCTATAATTAGAATGAACTTAATTAAAAGAACAAAATGAGATTAATAATTGATTTCAATAAATGACATAGATCAATGCAATTAAATTTACAATTTAAATGGAATAGGGTAAGATTAGATTTAAGAGTAAAATTTTACAATGAAACTGAGGTAGATGCTTGCATAAGTGCATGGAGACTTGATGGATTATTTAGGAAATTATATGAATGAGAGAACATTAGGTAAATGGTAAGGCAGAGACAGCACCTTAGACAAAGTTAGATTAAGTTAGGTTAGGCTCAGGCACTGAAAGAGTTATTTTACATTACATTTTACATTATTTTACATTACATATACATTTTCAAAGACTATAGTCTTTGA
>NC_091166.1:7146527-7160819 GCF_040958095.1 Procambarus clarkii
GAACTGTGAACGCCAAGAAATCCGGACTCCACCTGCCAAAGATCATTGGGGAATATAAACCTGGATATGCGTATGGAAATGTCAAGACACACAAGCCTGGAAACCCACTTCGGCCAATCATTAGCCAGATACCCACACCCACGTACAGACTGGCGAAGCGACTCAACGGCCTGCTGACTCCTTATGTTCCTTGCGCCTTCAGCCTGAAGTCTCCAAAGGAATTTGTTGACTTACTGCGGGGCACACAGGCCACAGGGATAAGAGCCTCGTTGGACGTAGAATCGCATGTTTACCAACGTACCTGTGGACGAGACAATCGGAATGATAGCCGACAGAGTGTATCATGATCATGATCCAGCCTGTACTCCTCTTGACATACCAGAAAATATTCTGAGGAAACTACTCCAAGCTTGTACTAAAGAGGCACCCTTCTTGAGCCCGGATGGGCACATGTATAAGCAAGTAGATGGGGTCGCCATGGGTTCTCCCCTAGTGTCCTGTTTGCAAACTTCTACATGGGTACCATCGAGCAAAAAGTCTTAGTCGACATGAACTTGAAACCGGCCATATACTGCAGGTATGTTGACGACATTTTTACACAGGTACCTGATGTCAGACATCTGCAGGAGCTGAAGGAGGCATTTGAGCAGATTCCGTGCTGCGTTTCACTTACGAGATGGAAAAGGATGGGAAGCTGCCCTTTCTAGATGTAACAGTCATGGAAAAGGGCGGAGGTTTCTACACTGCAGTCTACACTAAGGAAACAAACATAGGAATGTGCCTAAATGCCAACAGCGACTGCCCAGACATGTACAAGAGGAGTGTTGTTAACGCATATGTCGACCGTGCTCTCAGCCACAGCTCAGAATGGAAGCAAGTCGACGAAGAACTTTGTAGGGTAAGGCAGGTCCTAGTCAATAACGGCTTCTCCAATGGTTTCGTCGAAGACATCATAAGAAGGAAAGTGAAAAGCCATGCAACCTCTGAAGAGAAACTAACACAACACCTATACCCCCTATTAGACTATTTTACAGGAACTTCTTTTCCACAGCTCATAAAACGGAGGAAAGGGTCCCTGAAAGATATTGTTAATAGAAACGTTTATCCCTACAGACAAAAATCAGAGGATACAACTGACGATTTACTATAAAACCAGAAAAACGCCAGCCTACTTATGACAAACTCTACAGACACAAAACAGAACGCTTTAAAAGAGACTAAAATAACGTCGTCTATGCCTTCAAATGCCCTCTTGGGGACTGTAAGCTCCAAAACCCAGTATATAGGCAAGACAACAACATCTCTTTCTAGGCGTTTAACGATGCATAAGCAACAGGGCTCCATTAAGGAACATATAATCTCTTCCCACAACCAAACTATCGCCAGAGAATCCTAGTAAACAACACAGAAATCATCGATAGATTCAGCGATAGCAGGCGCTTGACGTTTGCGAGGCACTACATATAAAGAAGTCAACACCAGCAATCAACAGCCAATTATTGCACAACTATATTCTACCCACCTCAAGACTCTGCTCCAATTTAGAAGCATCAAGAAATATGGACCAATAGGCTTTCTACAAACACTTCTATTCAATATCCATTGTTTCGTGTTCTGTCTTGTGTTGATGAAATTAATACCCTATTAATACCACTTCTTGTTCTGTCTTGTGTTGATGAAATTAATACCCTATTAATGCCACATCTTGTTCTGTCTTGTGTTAATGCCACATCACCCCTTCCACCTCACTCAAATGTAGAAATAAAATCGGAGATGCGTAAGTTCTATTCAGTTGTGTATTTGTGAACTAAAGTCTTTGAAAATGTAATAAGTTTTACGAAACCGCTCGTGTCGCGTCAGACTAGAAATAAAATGAATTTTGGAGAATTGATTTTTTATTTACCTCCAACAGTGAAAAGAAATGTACGAAAGATTGAGAAAATTCGTGTTAGAATTATTAATCTTACTTTTTCGGTTCATATTTAATAATATATGTCTACAGGAAAGACTGCTACCAAATATACTAATATATATATATATATATATATATATATATATATATATATTATATATATATTATATATATATATATAATAATATATATGCATTCTCATCAAAAGATGAGTGAGGTGATAAATGCTATGCCCAGATTACCATCCGAGTGCCGGTGGGGAAGTGGTTCATATAGCTTCGGCTATCACTTCCTTATGTCCGGTCGTGATGGTCAAGCAGATTAAGGTGTCCTGTAGCAGTTGCGTTGCCTCTGGGAGTATGGGTTCGAGTCACTTCTGGGGTGTGAGACCCTTCTTGAGCCCGGATGGGCACATGTATAAGCAAGTAGATGGGGTCGCCATGGGTTCTCCCCTAGGTGTCCTGTTTGCGAACTTCTACATGGGTACCATCGAACAAATGGTCTTAGTCGACATGAACTTGAAACCGGCCATATACTGCAGGTATGTTGACGACATTTTTACACAGGTACCGGATGTCAGACGGTCCGTCTAATTACCACAAGCTACCACAACTACACAAACTTCAGAAAGCTTCCTGGCAATACGTTAGTAATGAATAAATATGATATATTTACTCATTATAATGTTGGTGCTGAATGTACAACACGAAAAAACATAATTTTAATCTGAAAAGTATCTTTTTATAAAGAAATTAGACGAAAATAAAAAGCTGGTGACGCCAAATCAAGTCGACGATCCAAGCTTCGGTTAGGTTAGGTTAGGTTTGGTTAAGTTAGGTTAGGTTAGGTTAGGTTAGGTTAGGTTAGGATAGGTTAGGATAGGTTAGGTCAGCCTAACTTAATATATCATATTTATTCATTACTAACGTATTGCCAGGAAGCTTTCTGAAGTTTGTGTAGTTTGTGGTAGCTTGTGGTAATTAGACGGATCCGATGTCAGACATCTGCAGGAGCTGAAGGAGGCATTTGAGCAGAATAATGTGTTGCGTCACAAGAAAGAGAGAGAGAGAGAGAGAGAGAGAGAGAGAGAGAGAGAGAGCGAGAGAAAGAGAGAGAGAGAGCGAGAGAGAGAGAGAGAGAGAGAGAGAGAGAGAGAGAGGGATAGAGAGAGAGCGAGAGAGAGGAGAGAGAGAGAGGGAGAGAGAGGAGAGAGAGAGAGAGAGAGAGCGAGAGAGAGAGAGAGAGAGAGAGAAGAGAGAGAGAAGAGAGAGAGAGAGCGAGAGAGAGAGAGAGAGAGAGAGAGAGAGAGAGAGAGAGAGAGAGAGAGAGAGAGAGAGAGAGAGAGAGAGAGCGAGAGAGAGAGAGAGAGAGAGAGCGAGAGAGAGAGAGAGAGAGAGAGAGAGAGAGAGAGAGAGAGAGAGAGAGAGAGAGAGAGATAGAGAGAGAGAGAGAGAGAGAGAGAGAGAGAGAGAGGCGGGGGGGGGGGGGGGGGGGGGTAGGTAAAAGTGAATATGAAACTCTTGTTGGTCAACTCTGCACATGTAGTGCATCCACTGTGTGAGAGCTATTTCCTTCAAAAAGTATAATCGTGTGGCTTTATGTTTAAAAAAACAATTTCAAGTACATTCTTTGATTGAAAAACATGAATATAAATACAAGTGTTAATTGTAAATGATCACTTATAAACCAAAATAAGAAGTAGGAAAAATTATATATGGAACCAGACAAAAACATTGGAACGCTTAGGTGATGAGAGGGTAAACAACCGCCGCCATTTTAGCAGCACCCGCCGGTGATGTCCAGCACGAGCATTAAGGGAAAACCTTGACACAAACTGCACCTATCATTTGAGATACATACAAGAGTTGTTACATTCTTGTACAGCCACTAGTACGCGTAGCGTTTCGGGCAATTCCTTAATCCTATGGTCCCTGGAATACGATCCCCTGCCGCGAAGAATCGTTTTTTCATCCAAGTACACATTTTACTGTTGCGTTAAACAGAGGCTACAGTTAAGGAATTGCGCCCAGTAAATCCTCCCCGGCCAGGATACGAACCCATGACATAGCGCTCGCGGAACACCAGGCGAGTGTCTTACCACTACACCACGGAGACTGCAAAAGAAGAAGCATCACCATTGACCGCCAAGTGCTCACATCAAGTCTAACTCTAAGAACAACCCGTTCTCGCAAATTCGTAAAGTCAATATTGACTTATTAAATAAGTGCATAGGTGACATACTAAACATAATAGATACCTTTAAAAAGCTTCATAGAAAACACCGACCTTACCTAACCTTGTTAGTATCTTAAGATAAGCATCTTATAGCTTCATAATTACAATTGTTACTTAACCTATTATAGGTATAGGTTAAGTAATAATTGTAATTACGAAGCAATAAGATGCTTATCTTAAGATACTAATAAGGTTAGATGAGGTCGGTGTTTTCTATGAAGCTTTTTAAGGGTATGTATTATGTTTAGTATATCACCTATGCACGTAGTTAATAAGTCAATATTGACTTTACGAATTTGCGAGAACGGGTTGCTAAGAAACAACACTCAAGCCTTGGCGCTTCTCCCAACATCCGGGGGAGAAAACCTTCACACAAACTGCACCTATCATAAAGAAGATGAAGACTCACCAGTGTCCACAGTGTCCGAAGGTATTCACCCGTCCTTCACATGTGAAGATTCACATGTTAGTGCATTCAGGTGACAAGCATCACGAGTGTCCAGAGTGTGGGAAAAGATTCAGTCGTCTTGGAAATATGAAGACTCAAATGTTAGTGCATTCAGATGATAAATCTCATGCGTGTCCAGAGTGTGGGAAGAGATTCAGTCGTCTTGGAAGTATGAAGACTCACAGGATGGTGCATGCGGATGAGAGACCTTTTCAATGTGCCGAGTGTGGCAAAAATTTAGAGTACGTGGAAATATAATAAGCCACATGTTAGTGCATTCAGGTGACAAGACTCACGAGTGTCCAGAGTGTGGGAAAAGATTCCGTGGGCGTGGAAATATGAAGGCTCACATGTTAGTGCATTCAGGTGAAAAACCTCATGCGTGTCCAGAGTGTGGGAAGAGATTCAGTTGTCTTCGAAATATGAAGGCTCATATGTAAGTGCATTCAGGTGAAAAACCTCACGAGTGTCCAGAGTGTTGGAAGAGATTCAGTCGTCTTTGTGATATGAAGAGGCACAAAATGATACATGCAGATAATAGGCTAAACACTTAGAGTGTGGAAGGTAATTAAGAGAATGTTGAAGGATAATGAGGCACATACAGGTATATTAACTTAACTTTAATCTAACAGTGTGCTGTCACAATGTCAGTTGGATGTTCTTCAAAGGTAATTCTATTTTGTTTGAGAAATACACTTCATTATGAAAGGTAAAGATCAAGATATTTTATTATATTGTTCTTTTAGAAAGTTAGATGACCAAGCAAGAACTAGAGAAGCTGCCACTATAGGAAAATTCAAAATTGCTTATAAGTATAGAAATATCTGTTTAGTTTAGCAAAGATAAATCAAAGCTTTAAATGTTTTTCTTCATATTTATGTAAATAATAATGTGCTTTCTGTTTTTGTTCTCTGTGAAAATTTATTTAAAATGTAATATCTGTAGCTAAGTTATGGACATTATTGTTGTAATATTATTTAGCATTGGTGCTGGTGAAGAAGACAGTCTGAGACGTACTTAAGATGAGACCATTTGATTGATAGGGAAATGTAGGTTAATCAAGGAATTTTCTCATCAGATTCATATGCAAACTGATGTCTATTTTATATTTTTTGTTTAGGCATATTTATGAATAATACTCTTGATTATAAATATTTCACCGAAGAGTTTTTGAAGGCAGATTGGCGTTTATAACTGTCAGTCAAGTTAATATGAAATTTAAATTTATATTACTCTAGAAATTTACATCACTCTAAATTTACCAGAAATTTATATTACTCTAGCCTAACTTTATCAGTTATGCTGTAATTGTGTTGGAATAATATTTTACCCGATTTACCTGAGGGCCACTAACCCTAGTGGCCTCGATAAAAACGGGAAGCTGGCAGCTTGTTAAAGGTTCCCTTCCCCCCCCCTCCCAATTTTCCTTGATTTTCTCCAGGTATATTTTGAAATTCAGCACATTTTGGCAGTTATGGCGTTGGTGGGTAGTCAGTTCCATCGATCAATAACCCTGTGGGTGAAAAAGCCTGGTTCAAAGTTATATTCAATGAATATATTCATTGACCTACCAAATCCTGAAATCCTTCCTGATTCAATGACCTTCCAAATGCCTCCCAACACCTCAAACCAATTCTATTTGCTGACGACACAACCTTCATTTACTCCCTTGCTCTAAATTAATGCCACAGTAAATACTGAGCTAAATAAAATCCATCTTTGGCTAACTGCCAACAAACTCACCCTTAACATTGACAAAACTTTCTATATTCTGTTTAGCAATAAATCCTCTAATCAAATAAATCTCAAAATAAACAATACCCAAATTTGTAACAAATTAGATGGCAAATTCCTTGGCATTCTCATTGACCACAAGCTGAATTTCCAGGGACACATTCTAAATATATCAAAAAAAATTTCAAAAACTGTGGGCATTCTTTCTAAGATCAGATATTATGTACCACGCCCTGCCCTGGTGACTCGAGGTATGGGGTGCATAATAAAGAAAGAAATTGAATTGATTATCACGTATGTGCTTAAGTAATTTCCTGTTTGATTTTTCATTCATGGTTATTCATTGTTATATGTATATATTTTCAGATTATAATTCGTATTATGCAAATATCTCCGAGTGAAATAGTGTACATCCGTATTTTTAATTTTTAATACAACATACATAATACATTTTTTAAGTATTTATTTATAATAAATAATTTAATTATTTAATTTATAATAATTTAATTATTAATAACATTATATAGTCGATTTAATATTGAACACGTACACATAAGCGAAACGTCCAAAACTGGTTTCCGAAATGGCAAAAAAATTAGTGTTGTCAATGTAAGGAGTATCTTGTATCCCAGTGAGAGAGCTGTTTCCTTCAAAAAGTGTAATCGTGTGGCATTATGTTTAAAGAAACAATTCCAAAGTACATTCTTTGATTGAAAAATGAGGATAAATACAAGCGTTAATTGTAAATGACCAGTTATAAACATAAATAAGAAGTAGGAAAAATGATATGTGGAACCAGACAAAAACATTGGAACGCTTAGGTGATGAGAGGGTAAACAACCGCCGCCATTTTAGCAGCACCAGCCGGTGAGTGTCCAGCACGAGCATTAGATTCAGATTCAGATTCAGATTCAGATGTTTATTCAGGTAAGGTATATACATACAAGTGATGTTACATTAATGGATTGATATATAGATAGAGCTAGTACATACAATGCCTAAAGCCACTATTACGCAATGCGTTTCGGGCAAGAAAAACATTAATATCTAGAACTTAATACTAATTGAGCATAAAGAATAAAAGTGTTGAGAACAAATACAAATAAAGATAAAAAAAGGGGGAACATGACTGAAAAAGCAGCACAAATACAATAGGTTGACAACAGTGTTGATTAAAAAGAAAAGAAAATAACAGACATGGGTTGACAATAGAGGAGTGAGGTAGATTACAGGGAATTTATTAGGTAGTGTTTAGTTTTTATCTTAAACTGGTTGAGAGAGGTACAGTCTTTAACATGGTTGGGAAGGTCATTCCACATTCTGGGCCCCTTGATTTGCAGAGCATTTCTAGTTTGATTAAGACGTACTCTAGGAATATCAAAACTGTATTTATTTCTGGTGTGGTGCTCATGGGTTTCTGTTACAACCTTCTATGAAGCTTTTAAGATCAGGATTGGCATTATAGTTTAGCGTTTTATATATGTATAATACACATGAGAGAATGTGCAGTGACTTAATATCTAACATATTCAGAGATTTGAGTAGGGGTACCGAATGATGTCTGGGAATTAAGGGAAAACCTTGACACAAACTGCACCTATCATAAAGAAGAAGCACCACCATTGACCGCCAAGTGCTCACATCAAGTCTAACGCTAAGAAACAACACTCAAGCCTTGACGCTTCTCCCAACATCCGGGGGAGAAAACCTTCACACAAACTGCACCTGTCATAAAGAAGATGAAGACTCACCAGTGTCCACAGTGTCCAAAGGTATTCACCCGTCTTGGACATGTTAAGCGTCACATGTTTGTGCATTCAGGTGATAAACCTCATGAGTGTCCAGAGTGTGGGAAGAGATTCAGTCAGCGTGGAGGTATGAAGACTCACATGTTAGTGCATTCAGGTGACAAACCTCATGAGTGTCCAGAGTGTGGGAAAAGATTCAGGCATCTTTATCATATGAAGACTCACAGGATGGTGCATACGGATGAGAGACCTTTTCAATGTGCCGAGTGTGGTAAAAAATTTAGAGAACGTGGATCTATAATACAGCACATGTTAGTGCATTCAGATGAGAAACTGCATGAGTGTCCAGAGTGTGGGAAGAGATTCAGTCAGCGTGGAGGTATGAAGACTCACATGTTAGTGCATTCAGGTGACAAAATCATGAATGTCCAGAGTGTGGGAAGAGATTCAGGCATCTTTATCATATGAAGACTCACAGGATGGTGCATACGGATGAGAGACCTTTTCAATGTGCCGAGTGTGGTAAAAAATTTAGAGAACGTGGATCTATAATACAGCACATGTTAGTGCATTCAGATGAGAAACTGCATGAGTGTCCAGAGTGTGGGAAGAGATTCAGTCAGCGTGGAGGTATGAAGACTCACATGTTAGTGCATTCAGGTGACAAAATCATGAATGTCCGAGTGTGGGAAGAGATTCAGTCGCGTGGAATTGAAGACTCATGTTAGTGCATTCAGGTGACAAGCCTCACGAGTGTCCAGAGTGTGGGAAGAGATTCAGTCGTCTTGGAATATGAAGAGGCACAAGATGATACATGCAGATAATAGGCTAAACACTTTGAGTGTGAAAGATAATTAAGAGAATGTTGAAGGATAATGAGGCACATAATGGTATATATCTTACCTTTAATCTAACAGTGTGCTATCACAATGTCAGTTGGATGTTCTTCAGAGGTAATTATATTTTGCTTGAGAAATACACTTCACAATGAAAAGGTAAAGATCTGAAGGTATTTTATTATATTGTTCTTTTATGAAAGTTAGATGACCAAGCAAGAACTAGAAGCTGTCACTAGGAAAACTCAAAATTGCTTATAAGTATAGAAATATCTCTTTAATTTAGCAAAGGTAAAACAAAGCTTTAAATGTTTTTCTTCATATTTATGTAAATAATGTGCTTCCTTTTTTTGCTTCCTGTGGAAATTTATTTAAAATGTAATATACTCTGTAGCTAAGTTATGGACATTTTTGTTGTAATATTATTTAGCATTGGAGTTGGTGAAGAAGACAATCTGAGACGTACTTAAGGTGACACTATTTGATTGGTAAGGAAATGTATATTAATCGAGGAATCTTCTCAGGAGATTCATATGCAAACTGATGTCCATTTTTTATTTTTTGTTTAGGCCTATTTATGAGTTCTATTCTTGATTATAAATATTTCACCGAAGAGCATATTGAAGGCTGATTGGCATTTATAGCTGTCAGTCAAGTTAATATGAAATTTAAATTTATATTACTCTAAAAATTTATCACTCTAAATTTACCAGAAATTTATTACTCTAGCCTAACTTTATCAGTTATGCTGTAATTGTCTGGGAATAATATTTTACCCGATTTACCTGAGGGCCACTAACCCGAGGCCTCGATGAGAACAGGAAGTCGTCGGCTTGTTGAAGGTTCCCTTCCCCCTCCCAGTTTGCCTTCATGATTTTTTCCAGGTATATTTTGAAATTCAGCACAGTTTTGGCAGTTATGGCTTTGGTGGGTCGGCAGTTCCATTGATCAATAACCCTGTGGGTGAAAAAGCCTGATTCAAAGTTATATTAGTCTGATTGGCAATTATATTATCCTGACTGTCAATTTATATAAAAAAATTATATCAGAGATATTTATGTTGTGTGCTTGTGGGTTCTATTACGTCTATCAATGGAGAGTTTCAGATCAGGGTTAGCATTTAGGAACAAGGTTTTGTACTTGTAAATAGCATAAGAGAATGTGTAGAGCGAGTGTATATGTAGCATGTTCAGGGATTTAAAAGAGAGTTGGGTGTTGTTTGAAGACAGTTTTATTGTTCTGATAGCAGATTTTTGTTGGGTGATGATGGGCTTGAGGTAGTTTGTAGTGGATGAATGAACCCATGCATAGATACTGTATGTTGAGATACCACCCCTAATTTACAAAAAAAGCCTCTAGATTTTTAGCTCCAGCCATTGCATTGCTCTACAACAAATTATTTGAACTCTAAACCTTTCCTGATATTTTGAGAAAAAAAGCAAGAGTAACCTTAGTCCATAAAATCAGCAATCTCACTGAAGTCAACAATTATAGACCAATATCAATTCTGCCGATTTTGTCTAAATTATTTTAAAGTTAATTTACACGCAGCCTTACTCCTATTTATACTTAGTTCTTCCCATAATGGCTTCAGGCCCAAAAAAGGACCAATCATGCCCAGTTAGTATGATTAATTTCATTTATGCAGCCCTTGGAAAACTTATTCATTTATTTGTTGACCTACATAAGACGTTTTGACACTGTAAACACATTAACTTTCTTAAATTGCAACATTACGGAGTAAGAGGTCACTCCCTCCAATACCTACAATCTTACTCAGTGACAGGCTCCAGTATGTCTCTGTGAATATTCCAATTTTCCCACTCTACCCATTAACACTGGTGTCTCACCGGGCAGTATTCTTCACCCTCTCGTCTTTTTCATCTCTCCCTCCCTTTCCAGCTCGTTGCCATCGTGAGGGGGCTTGGTTGGCGGATGCTAGAGTGTGATGCTCCATGGGACAGTGTCCTCTGTCCTTTTGAAGCCTTATGCTCCTGCTGCCTTCTTCACTAATTGTGCTGAATGCTTTTTCCTACTAAGTTTAATTTTCCTTCCCAATTCTCCTTTTTAATTGCTATTTCCCAGCGACTTTTTGCTATTCTTGATCATTCTTTTAGATGTCGTCTTCTGTTTTGACACTGGGTGTTAGGTGAGGCACAGTCTCTCGCATAAAACTGTGGTACCCGAAATTGTTGAGCAAAGGGACACTTTTATTGTCACTCTTTTTCTTGTTGCTGAGCCCAATCTTGACGGACTGATGGTTCTTAAAGTGGTACATGTGATTGCAGGGCATATATCCACGATACCCTGGGGGCCACGTCTATCGGTGTCCTATCCTCTAATTGTGTCGCCATGGTGGGTATGGGGGCTTGTTTGTTGATGAAATGATTACCTGTTCATTTACATGCTGATATCTGACCTTATTTTTAACTTCTCAGATGTGGGGTGGGAGACCAGGCCCCAGTCGGACTGTGATGGAAAGCCGGGCTCTGTAGCCCCCTGCTACTTTGGTCCCAGACCAAGCAGCTTCGGACTTTCCCTGCTTGATGGTGTTTTGGGTGTTCTTCTAGTCCCGAGGCCAGGCTTGACTTGTGAGAGCTTGGTCTACCAGTCCCGACTATCTCTGCTCCCCTTCTACCTCTGTGGCAGGGTTGAGCCCCAAGCCCCAGTGATGACCACCTCATCACATGGAGTGGCTTCATCTCTCATTGTAACAACTGCGCCTTTTACCCCCCTCTTACTGGGGTGCTCGGTGCCGTCCTCTCCACAGTCACACTCACACATTCCTTCCGGTTCTAATACCTTCCAAGCTTTGTTTGGTCCTGCTACATGGACTAAGTATTTTAATCTCGGTCATGTTAATTCTACTCGTCCTGATGATTTATTCATCCATAAACACCTAGTTGATACCTGGTTGATGGGGTTCTGGGGGTTATTCTACTCCCCAAGCCCGGCCCGAGGCCAGGTTTGACTTGTGAGAGTTTGGTCCACTAGGCTGTTGCTTGCAGCAGCCCACAGGCCCACATACCCATCGCAGCCCGGTTGGTCCGGCACTCGTTGGAGGAAACTATCTAGTTTCCTCTTGAAGATGTCCACGGTTGTTCCGGCAATATTTCTTATGCTCGCTGGGGGATGTTGAACAACCATGGACCTCTGATGTTTATATAGTTCTCTCTAATTGTGCCTATGGCACCCCTGCTCTTCACTGGTTGTACAGTACTCTGCATTTTCTACCATATTGTTCACTCCAGTATGTTGTTATTTTACTGTGCAGATTTGGGACCTGGCCCTCCAGTATTTTCCCACTTGTATATTATTTGATATTTCTCCCATCGTCTTTCTAGTGAGTACATTCGGAGAGCTTTGAGACGATCCCAATAATTTAGATGCTTTATCTCGTTATGTATCCCGTATATGTTTTCTGTACTCCCTCTATTTCAGCAATCTCTCCTGCTCTAAATGGGGAAGTGAGTACTGAGCAGTACTCAAGATGGGACAGCACAAGTGATTTGAAGAGTACAACCATTGTGATGGGATCCCTGGATTTGAAAGTTCTCGTAATCCATCCTATCATTTTCCTGGCTGCCGCAATATTTGCTTGGTTATGCTCCCTAAAATTTAGGTCATCAGACATCATTATTCCCAAATCCTTTACATGTTTCTTTCCTACTATGGGCAAATTAGATTGTGTTTTGTACCCTGTATTAAGTTTAAGGTTCTCAATTTTACTGTATCTTAGTACCTGGAATTTATCGCTGTTAAACATCACGTTATTTTCTGTAGCCCAGTCGAAAACTTTATTAATATCTGCTTGTAGTTTTTCAATATCTTCAGCAGAGGTAATTTTCATGCTGATTTTTGTGTCATCTGCAAAGGATGATACAAGCTGTGCCTTGTATTTGAGTCTATATCTGATATGAGAATAAGGAAAAGCAGTGGTGCAAGGACTACCTTGAGGTACTGCAGCTTTTAACTGCTCTTGGACTCGATTTTATATGGTTAACTGTTACTCTCTCTGGTCTGTTCGACAGAAAACTGAGTATCCAGCGTCCTACTTTACCAGTTATTCCCATTGACCTCATTTTGTGTGCTATCACTTCATGGTCACATTTATCGAATGCCTTTGCGAATCTGTGTATACTACATCTGAACTCTGTTTTTCTTCTAATGCCTCAGTGATTTTGTCGTAATGGTCAAGTATCTGTGAGAGGCATGATCTTCCTGCTCTAAATCCATGTTGGCCTGGATTGTGGAGGTCATTGGTCTCCATGAAACTAGTGACCTGACTCCTGATCACTCTCTCAAATACAGTAATTTTATTATGTGGGACGTAAGTGCAACTGGTCTATAATTCTTTGCCAATGCTTTGCTACCTCCCTTGTGTGGAGGGGCTATGTCTGCTGCTTTAAGCGCATCTGGTATCTCCCCGTGTCCAAGCTCTTTCTCCACACTATACTGAGTGCCTGTGCTACTGGCACTTTGAATTTCATTATAAATATTGAATTCCATGAGTCTGAACCCGGGGCTGAGTGCATGGGCATATTGTCAATTTCTCTTTCAAAACCTGCCACGCTCGTGTTGATATCAATTATATTTACAGGGGTTTGTATATCACGCATAAAGAAGTTGTCCGGATCTTCCACTTTCATGCTGTGTATCGGGTGCTAAACATGTCCTCATATTGCTTTTTTAGGATTTCACTAATTTCTTTGTCATCCTCAGTGTATGAACCTTCACTAGTACGAATAGGTCCAATACTGGCAGTGGTTTTTGCTTTTGATTTAGCATATGTGAAGAAATATTTTGGGTATTTCTTTATTTTTTGAATTGCTTTCTGTTTTAGTTGCCTTTCTCAAGTTGATATGAATGCTTCAGTCTGTTCGATTTCTTCAATCTCCCTGTTTAAATTATTCCTTCTTTGTATGGAAAGTCGTGTCTGCTTCAGCACTTCTGTTAACTTTTTTTTTTTTTTTTTTTTTTTTTTAAGATATATACAAGAGTTGTTACATTCTTGTACAGCCACTAGTACGCGTAGCGTTTCGGGCAAGTCCTTAATCCTATGGTCCCTGGAATACGATCCCCTGCCGCGAAGAATCGTTAAAGAATCTTCTGTAATGTCGTCTGCATTCTCTTTCTACGTTGGACCTTGTGTAGGATTGTTATTACTTAAACATTTTCCCATTGAATGTTGTAAGTTCCCTGTTTATTTTCTCCAGTCTATCCTTTTATTATTAAAATTTAATTTATTGAATAGCCCTTCTCGCTTGTTGTTTCTCTTGGGCCGACTACCGTTATTAATGTTAGTTTGCACTTCAATGAGCTTGTGGTCCGAGTACGTAGTGTCCGAGACAGTGATGTCTCTGATTAGCTCATCATTGA